>NC_067167.1:8658246-8743246 GCF_903995435.1 Acomys russatus | reverse complement strand
TTTTGTTTGGTTCCATTTAGCTCTGTTTTGACTGTTCTAATTAGGAAATTTCTCTGTCTACTCTAAAAAATCTCAAAGTCTGAGCTGCAGCATCAGAAAGTTCTAGAACGGCTGCAAGGGTTGAATGTGAAAAGGCAGAAAATTATGGTGACTAAGGGCAGTTTGAATCAATTATTAGCTGGGTGACTCAAAGGAAGAAACCCAACTTTCTAGTCCCGTTTTTTTCTTTTTCTTTTTTTAAAATTTTCATATGTAAAATTGAGATGAAAATAAGGATGCTGACATCAGAAAACTGTGACCTGGATTAAATGAATGATTGTTTCCCCAGTGCTTTCAACCACGATGGGTATGGTCAGTCCTACATTTGTCTGTGTGAATGTAACAACAAATTATCTCAAGTCAACATTCAAGATGGAAGCAATACAATTAGCAGTCAGCGTATGGGAGTTCAGCTACCATCAATTTTTCTACTGTACTGTTGTTCTATTGTTCTCCTGAGTGAACAGCAAGTCCCCGGGGCTTTCCCTACCACATATTCACACCTCGCTGAGCAAACTGTTATTTGTCTGGCTGTGTGCTCACATTTTGTGTGCATGGGGTACTCTGAATCACTCTTACAGGAAAGCTTGTTTCCAGGTCCCCAGGTCCCTATTTACTCTCTATGAGAGCCTCCTGCCTCTCGCATCCTGGGAATGAAGTGTCGAGTGGTGCCCAGACCACATTCTGATGATGTGTGGCACCAAGGAAACTGGAAAGCAGTAAGGCAGAGCGACTCTGTCCAGCCTCTTTCCATGATGAGTGCCTCTGGAGGCATGTGGCCCTTCCCCCCACCAAGAGAGCCACATGAGGCTCTTCACCTCGTTCAGGACTGATTTTTATTTTCCTAGGTTGTGGCCTCGATCTCAGTGTCTGGAAAGCAATTTGGATGCACAAAGTGGTGAAAGTTGTCCCAGAGGCAAAAACAGAAAGTTGCCATCAAGTAATCAGACCCGTCTATGGGGCCCTTCCATATTCTGACTGTAAAAAACAAAGATTTAGAGGGGAAAAAAATTAACAAAAACAACAGAGTAGAAATAAATGAAGTTGCTCATGTTATCATCCTCTACATCTTTGGCCCCTCCCAGACTCTTGCTGAAATTCAATTCCCAGTGTGGTATGTTAATGTGTGTGACAGTAGAGCCATTGAGATGAGATGGCATCTTGAGGGTGGCCCCACACGACAACATATACAGCTTTATAAGAAGAGAGAGAACCAAGGGAGGTTGCTCTGTCTTGCCATTCGGTGTTTTTCGAGACAGGGTTTCTCTGTGTAGCCTTGGCTGTCCTGGACTCACTTTGTAGATCAGGCTGGCCTCGAACTCACAGACATCTGCCTGCCTCTGCTTCCTGAGTGCTGGGATTACATGTGCATCCCGGCACCCGGCTAACACCTCTGTTTTTTAATGATCTGCATTAACGCCAAAGTCTGTTTGATCCCACCCCGGTTACAGTCATAGCTGCCCCTTGGTGCTATATCCGAGACTCAATCTCAAGGTCTCCACAGACACTCTTGTCTATGTTTGCGTTTGTTTCTTTAGCAGCTTTGCATTTTCTTTACTGTGCTTTGAGCATGTTCGTTCACCGCCCCCCTAGCTCTTCCCAGATCCACCTCCCCATCCCTATCCACTCAACTGCATGTCTTCAAGACAAACCAAAACCAAAACTTTTTGAGGACCAGTTTGTGCTGCCCCGAAATATTCTTAGATGTGAGGTCCTTCACTGGCGCATGGTTGACTTACCCTTAGAAAAAAAACGAACCTTTCTTCTCATCTGACTTGGACTTGGTGACCTTGCCACTAGCTCCATGGCTAGGGCTAGGATACCGTGTCCATCTCCCTTCTACGTGCCGGGACTTGGTCTGGCTCGGGCTCGCACAGGTTTTGTGCGTATTGTCACAACTGCTGTGAATTCATACATGCAGTTGCTCTGCTGTGTCCAGGAGATATTTCCTTATAGTCAGTCATCCACCTTATCTGACTTTTACACATTTTTCTTTCCCCTCTTCTGAAATACTTCCTGTGTGCAGAAAAAAAATAATATATTTATAATATATAGTATAACATATATCTATGTATATATGTTCATTTTAGGGGTGATCAATTTGAAGTCTCTTATTCTCCACACTGTGGCCAGTTGTGGTCTTTGTGTAAATCACCATCTACTGCAAGTAGAAGCTTCTCAGATGAGGGCTGAGAGACGCAATGACTTATGGGTATAGCGATAAATCATTAGGACTCAGTTTAAGTCTATCTCCATTTAGCAGCGGCATAGCAGGCTTTATGTGTATTTTGTGCATTTCTTGTGTAATCCATCTTTATTGGTCTTTGAGTGTTGAGTCCTACTGTCTCCAATCTGACTGCTCTTCACTTTGCATCCTAAGGGGCATTTTAGAGATATTCTACAAATACATGCTGATGTTTTATTTATGTGATTGATATTCCCCAATGCCTCTTAAGGTAGTCTATAAAGATGGCAACATTGACAGATCTTTCTTTGATGGGATAAGGGATAATAATCAAAATGGTAGAACAGTTCTTACTTGGTCTATGTGACAGAGGGAAAGAACTGGAGCAATATGAGAGGAGGGAGGCCTGATTCCCGAAGAAAGACCTAGAATCAGAGCAGAAAAAAGATGAGGACTCAACTAACCACCAGTGGAGAGACTGGGGAATGCGGAGTCCGGGAGGAAGCATCCTGTAGGCCCCGAGACGTGACTTCTTCTTGGACTCTGTACAGGAAGCCTCCAGATTCTACGGCCATGTTGGAACTCCTTCATTGTACAAACGCAGAGAACTCCTGCGTCTCTCGCTGTGTCTGAGGAGGGGCGGCTCTCTGGGGACACGTGTGGAAGCACTGAGTCATGCTTCAGGAATGGAATGAGGCAAACCACACTGAGGATCTGCAACGAGCACGTCTGGTCTCCCTGAGGCTCTGATGAAGTCTTCTGTGGACCAACCCCCGTCGTGGTGATGAGGGCTTCAGAGTGCCGAGGGCCTGAAAAGTTTTAATGTGGGAAGCCAGAGCCTCGAGATGTCTGGTTTTCACATACCTGTCCGACTGCGTCTTACAAACACTGTCTCCAGATCTGCACCCCCCAGATGCACACATACACACATGTATGCACATCTATACACACTCTCACATGCACACATACACATTAGCATACACACATACATATAGAGATACACACATACCACATGCACACACATGTGACACATACATACAGACACACCCACCCACATGCACACATATATAGGAACACACACACATACAGATGTACACACATGGATGCACACACATGTGTGCACACAGATCGATACATATATCACATGCACACACACATGCACACAAGTACACACACATACCCCACATACACACCCTACACACATGCACACATACACACTGGCATACACACATATACACATGTGCACATGCACATGCATACACACATGCAGACGTATGCACATACACCCAGAAAGACACACACAAGTGTACGTATATACACAAATGCCCACAAACACACACTCACAGATATACATACATGTATACTGTGTTTCAGTTTTTTCTCTCACACACAATGCACCCACACCAACACAGATGCACACACATGACCACACACACACACACAGGCGCATGCACACACACATGCACGTGCACACGTACACAGACACAGATATACATGTGCATGAGCATGCTTCCTTGTCCCTCAGAGCTCTGTGCTATAATTCTCATAAAGACTGTTGGGATTAATGCGCTGTGTCACTCTGCAAGTCTGTTCTTTCCCTGACTTTGTTCAGCTCCGTGTTGCTCCTTCTTCTAGTAGACTAAGGTATACCCTCTCTGAGCTGCAGTGTTTCCTTGGATACGGCGTGCTGTATCATCAGCGTTTTCTCTCAGCATATTTGAATGCCTGTCTCTGTGGAATATTTCTAGTGCCCAGCAAACAGAAGGCACCGAGCCCAAAGTCTCACGAGCAGGATTATCCACTGTTGAGTGGCTTTTCCTGGGGAGACGTAAACAGACATCTACACAGATAGGGTACAAATGACCAAGGAAACAGACCGATCCAAGTCCGGCTTCGTGCAAGAACTAATGAGTTTATTGGGCTTAGTAACAAGAGCGTGCGCGAGTAAGGGGCTACTTAGTGAAGTGTGGATAACCTCAAAATAGCTGCGTTACAGAAAGTCCCATTCTGCCTTGGGATGAAGAGCTTCTGAAAGTTGCATAGATGGACACTCCCCACTTCTCTAGTGGCACCTCCTGAAATCACCCGCAGCTTGGGAACTGCTTAAAGGGTGGCATGGGAGGGAATGAGCAGATGAAATGCCAGGCTTTGACGATTTTCTCTCCACTTGCTCCTCCTACAAAAGCAGGTCATCACCAACAGGCCTCATCATGTGGGAGGCTATCCTGGGGCTAATCGCAGCTGTTGTTTTTAAAAATGGTGTGGTAGTTTGAAAGAACATGGCCCCCCGTAGGGAGTGGCACCATTAGGAGGCGTGGCCTTGGAGTGGGCGTGGCTTTGCTGGAGGAAGTGTGTGACTAAGGGATTGGCTTTGAAGTCTCAGAGGTTCAAGCCAGTTCACCTCCTGCTGCCTGCGGATCCAGATGTTGAACTCTCAACTCTTCCATCAGTATCATGTCTGCCTGCATGCTGCCATGCTTTCTACCATGATGATATTGGACTAAACTTCTGAAACTATAAGCCAGTCCCTATGAAATGTTTTCCTTCAGAAGAATTGCTGTGGTCATGGTGTCTCTTCACAGCAGTAGAAACCCTAAGACAGATGGAAACAGAGTTTCACAGTAGGCTGTAAGAGAAAATGTCAAAAAAAAATTACCCAGAAAGAAGATGTATTTGTTACTTTTCTTGTCACTGTAATAGAATATCTAGCGAAAGCAACTTAAGGGAGGGAGGCTTAATTTTGGCTCCTGGTTTTGGAGGTATCAGTCCATCATGGTGCATGGTAGCATGGGGGCTCTGTCTACAGTGGTGGGGAGCCTGTGGTGAGCTTGTCAACAAAGCCAAGTTATAACCCTCAAAAGCCCAGCTCTGGCGGCTCACAGCCATCAGCCATGCACTCCATGCTAAAGGTTCCAACCCTCTTAAAACAGCACGGTCCCTCTAGGGACCCAATGTTCAAATACAAAAAAAAAAAAAAAAAAAAAAAAAAAAAAAAATCCTGTGAGGGACGTTTCACATTCCGGTCATGCCTTTAGCGGACAAACATTTCCATCGGTTCCATTTCTTCTCTATAGGTTCTGTTAGTTTGAATTACCGCTCCTTAGCAGTGAAGCCCAGAGTCAGCCTCTCACTCCAACAGTGACTCTGGGCTTAGCCATGGGTGGACGCTGCACACTGAGCAGCAGGGTCCTGGAGTTCTGCGGTGCTCTGACTCTTACGCTGCTGTTGCTCCTGCTGCTGCTGCTGTGGTTTGTGGATGTTTCTGCTTCTTGGAGTGGAAGGAACTTAGGGCATAACTAGAGAACATTCGAGAATAGCAACTTCAAGCATTCATAAATCTCCAAAATAGATGAAACACCTCCTATTCTTCGGATAGGGGTGGTGCCTTCTATTGTTCTGGAAAAGCCTTATTGATATGAAACCCACGTATCATTCAATCTCCTGCTTAACAATTAAATGGGTTTTTTTTTTGATTATTTTAAATCTTGTACGTACAAACAAGGGTTTTCCCTGCATATATATGTGTACACCACAGGCCAGCATTGCCAGCATTGGACCCCGTGAGACTGGAGTTACAGGTTGCTGTGAGCTACTATGTGGGTGCTAGAAATCAAACCTAAGTCCCCGGGAAGGGCATCCAATGCTCTTACCTGCAGAGCCATCTCTCCAGCCCCCAGTTAAATGCTTTCTGCATAGATGCAAAGTGCTCATGCATCACAGGCAAGCGCAGGCGATTTTTATCACTCAGAGAGAAGCCCCTTACCTCTTAGCTGTAGTCTCAAGTCTGTCTCCCTCATTCCTACAAAACCGCTAATCTACTTTACGTCTCTGTAGAGTTTCCAGTTCTAGACATTTTATGAAAGTGAAGTCATAGACTGTGACTACGTTCGTCTAGGCTCTGCCTGTTTTCATGGTTCATTCATGCTGCAGCAGGCACTGGCATTCCATGTCTTTTTGTGAATGACTTAGCCTCCCCTGTATGGACATATCAGGTTTTGTTTGTCTATTCATCATGCGGTTTCTACTTTTTGGCCTATGTCAGGTTTCTCTGAATATGTGCACAAATGATTGTGCTAACATACGTTTATTTTTCAGTCTCCCCTGGGAAACATCTAGAGGTTGGAATGTCATTGTCAAATGGTAATTTTGTGTTACGTCTGATTCCTAAAGTGGCTGCCCTTTCACATTTCCCCCAGCAAGATCATCCCTTCTTTTTTTCCTTTTTGTGAGTGAGGAAACGAAGAGGAGATCCAACGGCGATCCCACGTGTGACGGATGGGCCACAAAACAACCAAAAACACCAAACACCAAACAAGCAAACAAACTTGACAGGGGGAATTGGAGAAGAGCAGCTTGGAGTGTCTGGAGACCAAAAGTGGATCAAACAGCAGGAGGAACAACACGTCAAACAGCAAGGAAGGGAAACTACTCGAAGTATTGAAAGACTCTACTTTATGGCGGCCAATGCAATGTCCTTGACATTGACACGGAACAGGGAACACGGACCCTAAATCGGTGAAGGGTGCTGGCCAGTCACATCTCTGGGGTTCAGCAGTGATGAAAAAGTAAAGAATCCTTGCTTTCATCCTTAGGTCAGCTGGGGGGGGGGGCGGCTTGCCAGGAAACTGGAGCGATGATGAGGTTATCACACCGAGGAAGATGCTCGGTGTGTTTCTGGCTCCCTCTGTGCATATGCTGTTGCGTTCTCATATGCTGGACTCTCTGTTGAGGAGTAAATAGAGGCTCGAGCTATAACCATTATTCTTCGTGTTAGGTCCTTGCGATGTTCCTTATGTTGTGTACTGTGTTGTGTGCCACTCCCAAATCTTCCCCATTGACAAGTAAGGAAATATCCTGTTCTCTCCTAAAAGCAGACGTGATCGCATGCACTTCCCGTAAGTCTCTGCCATTCCTGTCCCTAGTGCTTTCCTTGGAGGAGAAGGGAAAACCCCATTGCTTGGCCTAGCAGCCCACTTCCCACAGCCCCTGGCTGATAGCACAGGCATTTTAATCAGTTTCAGCCCACAGAGGCAGGTTTCCTTACACTGACTCCAACTGATAATTAGCCACAAAAGTTTGACAAACACGGAAAAAAATGTTCGGCATGACTACATGTGGTTTAGAATCTAGATTACAAATTCTGGGGGCGGTGGGGTGGGGGGGCAGGGAGCCCCGCTTTCCAGTGAAATGAGAACCTGTGCTGCCGTGGAACACCAGGACATCTCTGGGTCCTGGGCGAGAGCCACTTCTGAACAGCTGCAAACACTTAGAATGGCTGTGTCTTCCCTTCCAGAGAAAGACCTGGTCTCCTGAATTCTGTGCGGGGCCTCACACAAGTTGGCTGTAAGAAAATGTGTGCCAGTAACTTCCTATTAGTCTATGGCCCCTTTGCATTGCCCAAGCGTGGAGCCTGGAAACCTTAGTGCTGTTTGGATTACAACCAAGGAATGAGATATAACAGGTGGTTTTGTTTTGGTTTGGTTTTTGGGGTGTGTATGTGTGTGTGTATGTGTGTGTATATGTGTATGTGTGTATATGTGTGTGTATGTGTGTGTGTATGTGTGTATGTGTGTGTATGTGTGTGTATGTGTATGTGTGTATGTGTGTATGTGTGTGTGTATGTGTGTATGTGTGTGTATGTGTGTGTGTATGTGTGTGTATGTGTATGTGTGTATGTGTGTGTATGTGTGTGTGTGTATGTGTGTGTGTGTGTGTGTGTGTGTGCATGTGTGATGTGTTCATGTGTGCCCATGGACATGGACACCTGTGTAGAAACCAAAGGTCAGTGGTGGGATGTCTTCCTCAATCATTATCCATCTTGTTTCTAATGATCCTCGTATTTACCCATATGTTCTTGACTGCATGTACAGCATGTGTGTGAAGGTGGCCAGGCTGGCCAGAAGAGGGGATCAGATCTCTTGAAACTGGAATTATAGGAGGTTCTAAGTTGCACAGTGTGGGCACTTGCGGGGTGCCAGGAACTGAGCCCAGGCTCTTTGCAAGCGTGGGTTCTCTTAACTGATGAGCTGCCTCTCCATCCCTATGTTCATTTTATTTCTTTTTATTTAATTTAAAAACTTTTAATGTATTCACTTTTTATTCAGACTGTAGTCTCCTCCCTGTTCCACTCTCCTTCCCTCATCCTCCCCTCCTCTCCTCTAGTCCTCAGAAAGGGGGAGCCCTCCTCCCCTATCATCTGACCCCAGCCTTTCAAGTCTCGTCTGAACCGCCTGCATCTTCTTCCTCTATAGCAAGACCACCCCTGCCAGGGGGACCAGAGTCCATGTCCAGGCCAGCCCTAGTCCCCTTATTATGGGAGCCACAAAGAGACTGGGCTGCCTGTGGACTACATCTGAGCAGGGTCTAGGTGTTAGGATTCTGCTCAGTCTGCCTACCTATGATGCCATTGCCTACATGCCACGGGGGTGTGGCCTTGCCCAGAGCTATATAAAAGGACAAACCCTCCTCGTGTCTCTCTCTCTCTACCCTCCCTCTCTTTTTCTTACTCTCTCATTCCCTCTCTACATCTGTCTCTGTCTCTCTCTCTGGGGTACCCTTCCCCTCTTTCTTTCTTCCCCCGATACTTATTTAATAAACTCCTCTACAACATAATATCTGGTATCTGGTATCTTATTATTTTATTGCCTTATATCTTATATATTATACATAAAACTAGGTCCTCACCATGCTTGGCCCTTGGTTGGTGCATCGGTCTCTGCTGTCACCCCCCCTCCCAGCCCACCCTAACCTCTGGCCCCAGATGTGTTGGCTTCATTGGTCTCCTTGTGGAGACCAGGTCCCTTAATTTTTTGAAACAGGGTGTCTTCCTGAACTTAAAGCTCATTGATTTGGCCAATCTGGCTGGACAGCAAGCTACAGGATCCATCTGCCTTCACTCTCCCAGAGCTAGCACAACAAGCATGCAACTACAAGTTAGTGGGGGCTGGAGATCCAAACTCAGGCTCTCCTGTTACACAGCAACAGTGACTATGCTGTGTGGAAGGACTGTAGACATCATGCCAGGTGAAGGCAGTTTATGTGGGTCTTGCGTCGATCTCCACAGCTTAGAAACACCATCGATACCCCCACTGAGATGGACATTGTTGAAGACTGGGAGGAACCATCCTGGGTCCAGAGTTCAGGAGACCGGACTGGAGACTCCAGCCAGGCAATTGTGTTTTTAATTGAACATCTATGGGAGAAGAGATCCTGGGAGGAGACCGCCCTTTGCAGGTTAGAGAGAGACAGTAGGCGGAGAGGATGGAGAAGGCTGCAGGTTCGGAGCAGGAGCGCATGTGGATGGGGAGACGACCAGCGTTATAGGCCAGAGACACGTAGGCATCTGTCCCATGGAACAGATACTGGAAGGCTTACTCTTGTTTCCCTTAACATTTTTTGCCTCTTGTATAGGATAGCTGGGTTGTGTAATAAAGTCTAATTGTTAAGAAACAGAGCCAACAGTGCTGTCTCCCAGCCTTGAACATCCATCCTATGCATGGTCCCAAGGCTACCGTAGCCCCAGTCCAAATGAGAGACATGCGTTTACTGGGATGCACACATGCCTTTCTCAAGCTTTTTTTTGTGTTTGTCTGCTGAGAAAGTGTTTTAGAAAAACCCCTGACGCTGGAAGTTGATGTTTCCTCTCTGGGATTGTGCAAAATGCCACAACTGTATGTAAGGGGCAGCAGTTTCCATCACCGAGGGCTTTTCACTGGCCACCTCTTTTTCTCGGGGCTCAGCTTCCTGCATCTTCATGCCACTGTCTCTCTGTTTCCCCATCCTTGCCCTCTGACGGTCTACTTGTCACTTCCTACTTCTCTTTCCCAAGTGTCCCACCCCTGGTCCAGGAGGCACACTTAACTGAACCACCCCACCCTAGTACATTGCTGTGATGTCCTGAGGGACTCTCAGGAACTAACTGTTGAGAGAAAAAAACATGGATCCCGAGTCTCCTTTGTTCACTGGGCCCTCATCTATGGGATGGATCATGAGCCCACAGGATGACATTGTCTAGTGTAATAAGAAAGTTTAAACTCTATAGCATATTTGTCCCTTTTATGGATATATTGCACCCTAAAAAGAGTTTCAGGAGAGTCATTTCCAGTATCTTCTTCCCCAGAACCCCATAAGTGGATAAGAGCTACCCCTGACCCTCATCTTCAAGAGACTTAAATACTGAATTAGGCTCATGCACGGTGAAAATAACAGGCTAAAGGCTGACACATCCATCTGCTTATGGCCAGTCGTCAGCATTTTCTGCTACGACTCAACGTCTCTGTTCAGAAAGCGTGCTGTAATCCCAGAGTTCTCTCTCTAGTGTCGATACTTTAAAAATGTGTTCTTTGTGGGGTGGGGGAGGGGGGAGATATATGACTCAGTACCAACAGGAGTCTCCGCTCTAGAATCCAGACCATTAAGTGTGCAGCAGGGCAGACTTGGAAAGAGGCCTCATAAAAATGCAAAGTTGAATCTGTCTCCCAGTGTTTTAGCTAAATGGGTTGAACTAAGTGGGGAAATGGAATCTTTTCGCAGGGCTTTGCAGGAGTGGAAACTGATTGAGAGCTTGTGAGAAATAGCACATACTTTGTATGTGTGTGTGTGTGTCTTTGTGTGTGTGTGTGTGTGTGTGTGTCTTTGTGTGTGTATGTGTCTGTGTATGTGTGTGTGTTGGAAATACAATATGAAAGTACAAGAGTTTCTTAATTAATATATAATAAAAACTATATTGCCACTTTGGGAATATCTTTTTAGAATCATAAATTTTAGGACTAAAAGGGACCAGGAAAAAACCCAAACCAAAGCAAATGAACAAAACAAACAAACAAACAAACAAACACCTCTCTAAGTCTCTTGGAGTCACCACCAGGATCAGCTAAAAAAGTTCTTATGCTAGGTTACAATGAAATGTGTAGTTCCTTGTCTAAAAATCATTAAGAATCAGGATGGAAGAGCAGACCGCGAACCAACCGTGACCTTGCTCCAGGTCTCAACACCTGTAGAGCCATCTCTGGTCTCACTATGACTACTGTCAACATTTGACATGGCTGTGGCATTTATGGTTTGCCTAGGCCTTGCACAGACAATTGAGTTTGAGTTCCAGAATAGTTTAGTGGGATAGAATACAAGCTGTCTGCACTGTAAAACGTTTACATGTGTGAATGAAATTTATCAGCCATGGCCTTCTGACTGATGGAAAGAGACCTTGCCTTCTGCACCGCTCTTGTGTTAATATGTGGCTCACGGTTTCTCGTAGATTAAATAGGACCCATTTAATTTGCTCATGGATTTTCATTCAGCCAACTCATTGGCACTAGAAGCCAAGAGCTTTGATAAGCATTTCTGACACCTAGTTTGAGTTTTTCGCAGTAACTAGGCAAAGGATGTGAGTTAACCCTCCTCTGAGAGTCAGAAGCAAAGTCGGGCAAGTGGAGGAGGTGATAGGTTAGCTAATGGGGTAGTTAGCATAGGAACGCAGGGAGCCAGCCACCTCTGTGATGCTCTTTGAGAAGGTCTTACTGAGGTGGAGTGGTGGTCTACACCTTGGATTTCAGTGCTTGGGAAGCAAAGGAAGGCAGAACTCTGTGAGTTCTGGGCCAGCCTGATCTACATACATTTCAAACCATCCCAGAGTCTCACATGGTGAGACTTTGTCTCAAACAAAAAAGCCAATGAACAACAGAAACCACTTCTTACAGTCTGTAAAATGGATACAAATATAAATTTCAGATAGACTGCCAATGAAGTTTAAACCAAACAAACCAGTATGCAGCTGCTCTCTCTCCTCCTTAGTGCTTTTCTGTGTCTCCTCTTGCTACATTTTCTAAAAGGCCCAGGATGAACCACACATATCTTTTACTTTCTCTCTAATGTGTCTGTGTATACACACATGTGTGCACAAGTGTGTGGAGGCCAGAAACCAATGTCGAGAATCGTTTTTTTTTCAAGACAGGGTCTCTCTGTGTAGCCTTGGCTGTCCTGGACTTACTTTGTAGACCAGGCTGACCTCGAACTCACAGCGATCTGCCTGCCTCTGCCTCCTGAGTGCTGGAATTAAAGGCGTGTGCCTCCATTTTATCTTTTGAGACAGGATCTCTCAGTGAACCTGGGCCTCACAGCCTGGCAAGATCAGCTAACCAATGAACTCTAGGAACCCCCGGCTGTCACTATAAATCAAACCTTTAAGCAGCAAAGTAAAACAGCAATTTGTGAACAGAAAATAGTATGACATATTGTATATGTCCCTCCAAAAGCAACTGTGACAATGGTTCTTCTTCTTCTTCTTCTTCTTCTTCTTCTTCTTCTTCTTCTTCTTCTTCTTCTTCTTCTTCTTCTTCTTCAAGATTTCTTTATTATGTATACAGTGTTCTGCTTGCATATACACCTGTATACCAAAAGGGGGCACCAGATCTCATTATAAATGGTTTTGAGCCACCATGTGGTTGCTGGGAATTGAATTCAGGACCTCTGGAAGAGCAGCCAGTGCTCTTAACCCCTGAGCCATCTCTCCAGTTCTTATCTATTCATTGTATGCTAACTGGGACATAGGTCAGGATGCTATCACAAAACACGATGGACTGGGTGGTTTCAACCACAAAGATTTATTTTTCTCATAGTTCTGGAGGACAGAAGACTACAATCAGGAATGCCATCATGTCTAGACTCTGGTCATAGCTCTCTCTTGCTTGTAGATGGCTGCCACTGTGCTATGTGCTAACATGACTGCTTCTGGTACATGCATGAGATAGGGGTGGGGAAGGAAACAGCAATATACAAACCATCTCTTGTATGGATGGAAAATGGTTATCTCCCAAGCTTAGGGGAGCTGAATTAATAATATGCATGGGAGTAGTGTTGTGGGTCATTGCTCCAATGCTAAACCAAGATCCTCCTTAGCTTGACATAATTTGTGCACCAGCTATAGTTTCTAGGCAGTAAAGTTCTGCTGTACTTGGGGAAACTAGCCACTTGTTGGTGTAGTGGGTTAGTGGTCCCATCCTTGGCCAGGCTGGCTGGAACTCACCAACCATAACTTATGCACACGCAGTGGGTACCTAGGCAAGAGCATCTTCTTGTGGGAGAGTTAGTGGAAACTGACTAGAAACTTGTTCTAGAAAGGAAATTGAAGGAAGAAGTACAAGAAGAAACTAAAGGGACATTTTTGAAAGAAGGGAAGGAAAGAAAGTAGGCCATGGATCAACTGTGATTGAGCCCTTCTGTGTTCAAGGAGTGAGTGAAAAACAAATAGGAAAGAAAAAAGAAGGAAAATGGCTGCTCCTGGGTATGGGGAGGAGAAAGTGTATTATATAGATATGTGGGAGAGCATAGCCAGAGGCACGAACATCTGGGAGAGTCTGGAGTGGTCATGACCAGACTGAACTGGGCCATGTGGAGAGATGAGGAAGGGAAGGAAGAGAGGAGAGAGGGGAACATGGTATGTAACCCAGGAGGCCCAATGGTACAAAGAGAACAAGCAATCAAAATGGTCAGACTATATAGGGAAGATAGACACAGCCCCCTAGGCTGGAGCGTTCAGGGTAAGGGCAGGGTATGCCAGCTAGGAAAACCCTATAACAGGTAGGGACTGAGGGATGCTGGGAGAACCTGGTGGCCAGGTCTGCTTTGATGGGTTAAATAGGCACCTCATCCATTTGTCCAGGGATGAACCCTAGCAAGGATAAATGTTGAGACTCTTGATATGAAAAGGACTGTGTCCTCCAGCTCTCAGCAGGAGAGAACCCAAGTCCAGAAATGAGAGGACGAAGGCATTCTGCATGCTGCAAGGGAGGAGCATGTTTTTTTAAGGGAGGTTTTCCCACTTGACTGGAAGTGCAAAGATCATGGGTCCATTTTTAGGTAAGGAAGCTGATGTTTCCATAAGTTAAAAACAGTTACCTCACATGGTCTTCTAGGCTTATCAGGACCCCACTGGTCACCCAGGACAGATTCAAGCTATGGCTACCTGTAGCTGAAGAGTGGGTAAGTTGGCATGGTGGTTAAGAGCACTGGCTGCTCTTTCAGAGGGCCCAGGTTCAATTCCCAGCACCCACATGGCAGCTTACAACTGTCTGTAACTCCAAGATCTGACACCCTCCCACAGACATACATGCAGGCAAAATATCAATGCACATAAAAATAAATTAATTTTAAAAAGAGAGAAATGTCTTGCTTCATCATTGTGTGGCTGCTGTAGTGTGTGCTCACACAAAGCAAGGTGTATAGACACTCTATATGTAATCTTGATGTGGTGAACATAGCCTAGAGGGATGCTAGTATATTTAACACTAGCATATGTCTATATGTGTAAAGGCTATGTATATATATAGTATACATTACGCTAGCGTATGTATATATGTTATACTAGCGTGGTTATGTTAGATGTTTTACATGAAAAATCTTTTGCAAGTAGATATATGTATGTACGTATGTGGGTATATGTAAGTATGCATATGTGTACATAGTTTATCCTAGCATAGTATATGTTAGACTGCTTTACATGAAAAATCTTTTGTAAGAAGAAAGACACCATAAAATAATATTTTTAGTTAACTACAGGAACCAGTCACATCATCATTTGTCATCACCATCAAGTAACGTGCACTGGATATGAGTTGTATGCGGCTAGCAGAATGGCTGGTAGGGTCACGCCAGCACCCCCAAAACAAGTGAACATTTCCTTACACCCAAACAGTAGCCTGGTCATGATGGGGACTTTGCTGTTAACACGTAGTTTTTTTCCCCAGATGGAACTACCATTATACAGTGTGTGGCTAGACTTCTAAAGTCTCCCTTTCAAACCACAGTGACTCATATCATTGGGCATCGCAGGGTGCAGGGGTTGATTAGGCATCTTAGCCGGATCCACCTGGCCCGTCTGTGTGCTATTTTATATTGTTCTGTACTGTTTTGCGTTCTTGAAGTATCTCCTCCGCAAGGGGAAACAAGGCCTCCTGAGCGCCACAGGTTAGTGGCCCATACCATTGCTAAAAAGATTCTAATTGCCCCTGCATTGTGGCCTTGGCCAACCAATTACTGTGTCAGTTGGGATTGCATGTTCTGATCCTGTGTCTGCTGCTCTGGATGGGACAGGGCGTAGCAACACATGACACACAGAGTCTCTTCAGCAGGGAGG
Source organism: Acomys russatus (assembly GCF_903995435.1). NCBI lineage: Eukaryota > Metazoa > Chordata > Mammalia > Rodentia > Muridae > Acomys > Acomys russatus. Next base: position 8,727,893 of record NC_067167.1, on the reverse strand, counting down.
ATGACAGTACATAGGCACTGTCCCCTGAAAAGAGGAGACACACTCCACATCCTTCCTACACATTTAAAAAAAACCCCACAGGCAAGGGCTAATAGCCAGAGGCCAGAGGCCAAGCTGTATCTCCAAGTCTATGCTTTTCCTCTCTGTAGAGGAGAGCACCCTTTCATCCCTGCGGAATGGGCAAAGTAAGGCAGAATAGCAGCGGAAAGGGAATGAAAGGCAGAAATTGCTCTAGGAGGTTGTGACACCAAGGAAGAGACGAGAAGAGGAAGAAGGAGAGGCCAGGTGGAAGAGAGACCATGAGGGATGATAAAACAGGAAGCGGCAAGGGCCAATCCTGCTGAGAGAGATTGATCCTCCGGAATAGATGCCGAAGCTGGCTCTAGTTTTCAGAAAGCTTTCCCCTTCTCCCTTGTTAAGAAGCTGAGAGACAAATGTCCCATTAATCTATTCCAAAGGCCACTTTGGCTTCTTCAGACAAAACTAGGCACATTGGCTTTGCTCTCTCATTTTCCTTCCTAAAGGCAGTGGGATTTGGCAAACTGATCCAATTAACTCACTATGATTGCAGGGGCCGGGGGCTGGCACTCATGGTAGCTGGCCTTCACAGAGGGGACTAGCTGTCAGCCCTGCTCCTGAAAGACCCTCTTGCTGTATCTCGAGCCAGAGAGATTCTCCTTGGCCACAGTCTTGCTTCTTGGCTGTGTTTGCATGACCTTGAGATAGCCAGAGTTGAGTTCATTACTGCCCTGCTAGGGGGTTGCCATGGTATGAGGCAGGGGTCGTTAGAGGGCTAGGATAATTGAGCAGTGTGGGTAGGCAAGGCCACATGGAATAAGAACACGCACACAGCGGCGTAACTAAGAGAAGCCACCAAGGAGACCATTCTGTCCTGCCACGCCCCTTGTGAGAGTCTCGGTTAGGGGATGAGGGTACAGGCATGACTCAGATCTGGTCTGTTATGGGCCCGTATCTTTATCGCTCCTCACGTGCCCTCTCTGTGGATGGAGTCTGCTTGATGGGAGTCGGTTGGATGTTTCCACCACTCCCTCCATTTCTGAAGAGATGGGAGGGTGAGCAAAGAATACGTTTGTGAAGACTGACCTGTCGACGAGACCCTTGCCATTATTAAATGAGGTCTGTTGGTCTTTGGTCCCCCTGCCTGGTTCTTTGGAGTCTGTGCTACCTAGAAGCTAGCTTGTTGGGCACTGAATTTCTTTGTTGTGTGTTGAAGTACTTCCTTCCAAATATCTCATAATATGTTTGTACTTGGATAGAGGGCTTGAGGAGGTCTCTAAAGCTAAAATAGGTCCCGGGGGGGGGGGGTTAGGGAGGGACTGCAGGGGCTTAACCCAGTATAGTCATAAGAAGAGGAGATGGAGGCACAGACATGCTCAGAAGAAACGTGTTCAGATTCAGATAGGAAACAGCTATCTACAAATCCAAGGACAGACCAGTTCACATTGCCACCAGCCATTCAGACACCCAGCCTCAAATGTTGGGAACGAGCGAAAGAAACTTATCTAAGTTCTACCATTTTGTTTCAGACTCCATTTAGTCATAAGGAGAAACCAAGTTCAAGGTTCCAGGCCCTAGGGGAGCTGGGGACTTCCCAATAGCTGAACAGCTTCTGTTGTAAGGAGACAGTTGTCTGAGTCCTGCCATCTCAGGGACAACTTGTAAGGATACCATTGTGTGAGTCCAGCCATTTCAAGGACAACTCAATCTTGCTGGTTGGGTCAAACTTAGTTCATGTTCCCAAGCACAGGGACCTACTCCTATCCTGATTGATGGAAACTTCCTTGCTCAACCCTTTATGTCAAAATATGATTGGACATTACTCTAGCCCTCGATTTATGCCCTGATCCTTTAAATATGCGGTACAATGTCCCGTCAAGGTCCCAGTTCAGCTCCTGAGTCTGTTCTGTGGTCCTGATTGACCAGTAGTGGCTTCATTACAATAAATTTTTGTCATCGACCTGGTGTTTGAGTTATGTTGGATTTAAGTGGACCCCACACCACCAGAATTGTGAGATATTTTGTTTGTTCAGACAGGAAGTATGTGCCGTTTGCTATGGTAGCTCAGAATGCTGTTGATAATCTCGGTGAAGAGGAACAAAACGCATGTGTCCAGGGGGTCCTGTAAGCCCCAGGCCAAGCTGGGCAAGGAGTTTAGTTGGTACAGTGCATATGTGAGGTCTTGGGTTTGGTTCCTAGCATGGCCGAATGACCTGGGCTGTGGGAGGTCGGGGTGGGGGTGGGTGGGAAGGAGGAGGAAGGAAATAATTCAGTTTAGCACAGTTGTAGAGATAGCTCATCGAGTAAAGTGCTTCCTTCACAAGCACCAAGACCCAGGTTCTATCACTATTACCCACTTAAAAACTTCAGGTGGTGCACAAAAGTGTTTGTGATCCCAGCTCAGGGGAAGCAGAGACAGGAGGGTCCCTGGGCCTTGCTGGGCAGCCAGTCTATCCATATCAGTGCCCAGCAGGCTCAGAGAGGGACCCTGTATCAAGAAATGAGATGGAGAGGAATTGAGGAAGGCGCTCAACCTCTGCCTTCCACATACACGTGCACGCGTGAGTACAAATACCTGCTTACACAAATATGCTCTCTCGGGCACATATAGTTAGCCAAACCAGACTCCCCACTCTGTCCCAATCAAAGGTTTGTCTGTATAGGGATGTGGCAACGAGTGCAGTACCTGAGGAGGCCCAAAGAGGACATCGGATTCCCCCTAGAGTTGGAGTTATAGGCAGTTACGAGTTGCCTGCCCTGGCGTCTGGGAACTGAGCTCGTCTCTGCAAGAACAGTATCAACTTTAACTGCTAAGCCACCTCTGCAGCTCTCCAGGTGTTGACCTTTTGGGAGGAGATCACCTCACTTGTAGAATGGCTGACCCATCCTCACATCAGTCTCCTGACAAAGGACACCTTGAAAAGGACAATGGTGGCCCTGCTTCTTCTTGTATACAGAAACACACCTGCTAAACATATGGGGGTACGTCAGGGGCACAAACCCATCCTGAAGCTTGAAATCCCTGGTTTCCCACCTCCAAGATGCCAGTAGGAGGCCTCAGTTATTGCAATGACAAAGAGTTCCAAGAGTGAAGTAAGGTAGAATCCAGGTTGCTGTTGACGCTTGTCTTTTCGTGGTATAAGAAAACCATATTACGTAGAGGTAAAACTTAGTTTTCAGTCCATGCACTTGAGGACAGAGAAACAGGATTTGACACTGATGACCCCGAACCAAGTCACAGAACGCTAGAAGCTAGAATGCCAGTCAGTGGAATTGGTACCGAGTTCTTGCAAGTACTGTTTTTATTAGGTGTGTGTGTGTACGTGTGATAGAGGGTTGTTACTGCTTTGTCACTACCTTGATTACATTTTTCCTCTGTCTTAGCTCACGCTACAGTAACACGATACCACAGACTGGGTGGCTCATGAATGACCAGAGTCTGTTCTCCACCATTCTGAGGGGTTTGAAAGCCAGACCATTCGGGCGAGAGCTCCACTCCGGCTTGCACACAGCTCGCTTATTGTGTCCTCATGGTAGGGGAAGGAGGCAAGAGGGTGCTCTGAGGTCCTTGGTTGGTTGGTTTTTATTATCAACCTGTCATGAACTAGAGTCATCTAGGGGGAGGGAATCACAATGAGACGTTTTAGGGGTCAGCTTGGCCTGTGAATAAGTCTGTGGGGAGTATTGTCATGATTGTTAATTGGCCCATCCCACTGCGGGTGGCACCATTCCCTAGGCAGGGCCCCTGATGTATATAAAAATAGAAAAATCTAGCTGAAGAAAAGCAAGCAAGGATCCATTGTTTTTTCCTTCTGGTTTTGACTATGAATATGCATGACTGGCCGCTTTGAGTCCTTCTTCCCTGGCCCCTTGACAATGGGCTGAAACATGCATTTTTGTTAGCAATAAGCTCTTCCTTCCCCTAAGTTGCTTTTGGTCCCAGCGCTGTATCCTAGCAACAGAAACAAAAACTAGAACAGGTCTCTTTCATAAAGGCAATGACACCAGTCATGAGCATCCACGTCCTTGACCCATTTCCCTGCCCAAATGTCCCACTCTGTTCATCAGGCTGGGGGACTGGCAATGCTGAAGGGAAACAGACCTCCAGTCTGTTGTAGCCCTCCCCAGCAAAAGCAGCCTCGAAAATGCCTCTGTGGTATCTGCCTGTCCTCGCATTGGATTTGGTTGGGTGGAGGCAGGGGCACAGGGTCGGTGAGTATAAAGAAGAGAAAAACAGAATTTGCAGAGATTTGGGCAGTGAAATGTTAAGTGGGGGAATTCAAGCTGCTGGAAAAAGACCTTTAGCACAGTAGACTGCCAGGCAGATGCAAGTACAGAATGGATAATCTGAAAACGCTGGAAGTTACCTGGGGTGGGGGCGGGGGAGCTCCAGCGTGGATACTATAACATGTTATTATTACATTCATATTTACAGCGCAGCTTCTAAAAGCAGCATCTCGGGAGCTCCGCAGACCTACTTGAGACTGAGGACCACCGGAACTGAGCTGTAAGCATGACAAAGCCCTGTTGGCTTCCTCCTCCTCCTTTGGAAGGTTGGCCCAGTTGTCGGAAGGATGAAAATGAACTTCCTTCCCTGGAGTGGCTGGGTACTCCAGATGGTCCATTACCTGCTCCCACGTCTCAGCTGCAGCGTGCAGATTTCCCCTCATCTAAGTCCTTAAGCTAGTTTCAAGCCTTATCCCTGGAGGCAGAATTGCAGAACTGAAAGCCATGAAAATACCTCTCTGTTCAGCTCCCCAAGGGAAGGCAGATGTTGTCCGCCTAAGTGATTTTCATAGGCAGAACGTCTTCTGCAGTGCAGCTGTCCTAGAATTTCCAGAAATGACTAGGGTGATGGGAGGCAACGCGGAGATCTGGTAGCAGTAGCGGTTGGCTTTATTTCTGTGAGATAGCAGCAGCATCTATCTTGGTGAGTTAGGGGATATTTATCAGTGGTACCAGGAAGCGGAAAACCCATCTCCGCATGAGCCCCTGCTGGTGTGTGGCTACCAAGCTCCTCTGAACATGGACAAGCCTCGAGATGAGTGGAGAGGTGAGTTGGGAGCTGTCAGTCCTCTCTCCGCCACACTCTGCAAGCAGGCTCGCTCATGCAACTTAGGAAGGAAGTCCAGCGCTGGTCTCGTGTCCCTCTGGGTGACAAGTTCTTTTGCACTCTGTGCAGCTGTATCCAGCAAGTACGTCAAGAGGTGTGGACAGATAGCTCATTTTGTCTAAGGACGTTGTGCCCTGACTCTGGCTTAGCTTCATTATCGTGCTAAAACTGTACAGACTGGGACCCCAAACACCAGCTGGTGGAGACTGCGTCATCTCCTATGGTCTAGGAAGCAAAGGTTAGAGAACGAGAGGCCAAAAGTCTCCTATAAACTTTCTAACAGAGCCAGCAAGAGAGTCGGGCCCTCTGCCTTAACTATGGCCTCTGATTATTAAGTCAGAAAGAGAGAGAGAGTTGGCTGTTGCGTGCAGAAATGGCTCATCTTCACGCAGAGCAGAGAAATGGCTAATTTTGTGTATTTGTTTGCCTGGCTTATAGCAGACAGGAGCCTCACCTTCTCCTCCTCCTGCTTTTTAGCTTGCAGATCTCAAATGATGAGATGTCTTATCCTCTGGAGTCACACGAGCCAGTTCCTTACAGCAAGCATTTTTACAGATACATTGATCTATCTGCTACACACACACACACACACACACACACACACACACACACACACACACATACACACAAATACACACATATATGTACAAGTATATATACACACACATATACGTATACACATGCACGTGTATACATACATACAAACACACATATATACAAGTATACATATATATATAATTATACACACAGAATTGGCTACCTTTTTTCTGGAGAATTCTCCTAGGGGCAGCTAGTTTCCAAAGCCTGACCCATGGTTCCTGCAGTGTATACATTAAGAGGCAGTACGGTACTGCATATCCATGAGAGATGGGGCTGGAGTGGGCTCTCCCATTTGGTAACTATTTGGTCTTTTGGCTCATTTAAAAATGAAAGCGACCCACTCAGCTGCTTCCAAGAGTTCATGAGACACCATGAAGCCATGTTTTTGGAGCCCTCTGTCTTGGGGTCCATGTGGCTTTTTTTTTTCTTTTAGGCATTAAGCAGACTTTCTGACCAGTGAGGGCATGAGCCCAACCCTAGGCTGTTTCTACTTAATCAAGACAAAACCTTAAGGATGGGGTTGGGGGTGGCAGGGACAGACAAGGGGACATCAACCCCTTGAATAAAAAGCTACATCAATGGTCTCTATGGTAGTTGGACTTGGGATGGCCTCATTGTCCCAATCCCAGGACTTGAGGACAGGACCGTGGCTGCTTAGCTCCCTCAAATCCTGTGACCCTCCTTGCCGAGTCTACTGAGAACTTTTCTGCCCAGAGGAAGCCATGATATCCCCAATTACTTCTCACAGCCCCTAAGCAGGTCCAAGCCCATGGGGCCGTCTTTGTTTTAAACATTCTCTCTGCTTCTGGGCCTGTGTGTGCTTCATGGTTGGCTCTCCCAGACCACCTCAGTAGGGCACCTGCTGTCCTGGCGAGGCTGCTTGTTACCCCAGAGATGAGATTCTACTCACCCCAATGTCTGGAGAGTGCCTTTCTGTATGAGTTCATGCTGTGTCTCTGACTTGGTTTCTGACTCCAGAGTGGAGGTCAGGATTGACCCCAACCGCTTTTTGCACCCTTCTGTCGGACAATATCCACATCTGCACAAATAGGATGGAATTGTTTTTCGTAGCAACCACAAGGCCGCAGTGTCCTCCGGCAAGCTGTCCTTTTTGGAGCAGAGTTAGCTGTGCAGAATTCTCCTACGGGCCTGAAGCGTTGCCGGTATGGCTGATAGGAGGGTACTGAGGCAGACTGAATGCATTCTGAGCAGTATGTGCATTTTAGGTCTGGAGATATTGCCAGCGACTACTCCCTGCCATCAAAACGCATACTTAACAATCTGAGGATGCTTTTCTTTGTTGTTATCTATTCACCCAGTCCTTTCACAGGACCCAAGACTGAAAGCAATGGGAAGGGTGCTAGAGCCCAAATCCACAGAACCCTACAGGTGTCTCAGAAGGAAGTAACCTACAGAATAAGGCAGATATGTTGCTCCCTCTTGGGAGATTCTGAGGACTACCGCAGGCTTCTGTTGTGGCCACCCCTTAGGCATGGTCTTATGGTTGCAAATCTATGTAGTTGGTTTTGGCAGAGGTTGAAGGATGGCTGGGATGCCTAGATTCGATAAGTCTGGCTGGACCTTCATCCCTCTCCTCATTCACTGAATTATGTAGAAGTCAGGTGACCTTGGTCATTTAGACATTGACCCAGAACTAGGGAGTATCATAAACAAATCATCCCTTTTGAATATGTACCTTCCATTCCCCAGTGCATTGCCTAAAAAATGTTTATTCTTATGCTTATAGTTATTACGGTAGTGTTATCTAACCTGCTTTCACAATCAATAAAGACACAGACATCTGATATATTTTAGAATAGCCTTATTTCACCTGGGGCAGGGCAGATATTAACCCCCTAAACTGCCTTCCATTATCTCTCAGCCTCTATCCCATGCCATCTGTTCTAACAATTTCTATCTGGGCTACCTCCCATCCATAATCCTAAAATACTTTCTAGTGTTGATCATCTGGGCCACTTCTTTCTATGTGGTACCTCCGGGTTCCTCTTCTGGACCCATTTGGCTCTTTCCTATGCCGTGGCGATGCTCTTTTTCTTCCTCCTCTGGTACCTGTCTGCTTCTCCCAAGAGCCTTCTCTCCCCAAGCCTGTGAACCTTCTCCATGCCTGCCCCCCTCCAGCCCTGCCCAAGTGTTGCCTTTTTATTGGTCAAACAGGACTAATTTTTAGGCAATGTCTACACAAGGACAAGTATAGCACCGTGAGAATGTGCTCATTTGGGCAGCAACTAGACCTTAGGAGCCAGCAATTAGCATCAAAATACACATCCCCAGACCAACCCCCAACACCAGTGAGATTGTTTTTCCTTCCAGCATATGAATTCATTCATTCATTCATTCATTCATTCATTCATTCACTTATCTGTCTATGTGCATATGTGCGTGTTCTTGTGTATGTAGGTATACATGCAATATGTCGAGGTCAGAGGTCAATCTCAGGTGTCATTCCTTGGGTACTGTCCACATTGTTGTTTTGAGGCAGTCTCTCACTGTCCTGCAACTCACTGGTTTGGCTATACTTGCCGGCCAGGGAGCGCCAGGCATCTACCTCTCTCTCTCTCTGCCTCCACAGTGTGTGGACTCCAAACACGCATCCTCATGCCTGCTTTTAAGATGTGCATCCCAGGAGTCGGGTGCCGATCCTCATGCCTGCACAGTAGGCATTTTACGTGACTAAGCTCTCTCTGCAGAACCAAGCCATTTATTTTTGTTTCTTTCCTCTAGAGACACATTAACCGTGCCACCCGCTGAGCAGCTGGAAGGAAGAGGAACTAAAAATCTGTCTTCGGCCGTATTCAAAATGGCCCCGACAATCCACTTAGTGTTAGCAGAAATGATGTCTGTCTTCCACACACTCTTAGCTCGAGAGTCATTTTTTTTTTCCTTTCCTCCTGTGTTTATAGCCCTCACAGTTGCTTTTGAAAAATACTTGAGGCAGCAGCCCTGTACACATTAAGCGGAGCCAGTCGGAGTGGATCCCAATTTTACCATGCTGAATCCAAGCCCATGCAGCCTGCTAGCCTCCCTTTGGTTGTTGTTCAAGCTGGGATAAAAACTAGGAAGGCACAGAACCATTCAGAGCTCAGAGCACAGGTAAACCTGGCCCAAATAAGCCTCTGGGTCCATTCATTGAGTTTAGACAAACTGCACCAGATCTTCATCCCACTACATTTTAAATCTGACTTGGTTTGAAGTTCTTACCAAAGCCAATCAAACTGACGGAAGGTTTCCTTTGGTGAGACTTATTCTTCCAAATCGCCCGCACATCTGGGACCTATTACACGGTGGTATATATTTCAGCCTATGTTTCTGCTAATGCTTCAGCAAACAGAAACCACATGAATGTTGACTGTTCAAATACAGTAGCTGCTGGTCGGCCCCGAGCGAGGTGCAGTGTACGGCTCAACGTAGCAGGAGTGGAAAAAAAAAGTGGGCCCAACCTAAGAGGCCTTCTCAGCCCCCAACTGCATTTGAATCACTTCTCTTAGTGAATATAATATGTTTAACTTTTGCCGACTACCTAGAACAATGGAAAAATTGAGCCTCCAGGGTTCTGATTTGTATGAAAGGCAAGTTTACCAGTCAGCAGCACAACTGGCTGTTGGTATCAATACACTTACCTCCCAGGGGAATCAATTACTCGGGGACTATTTGGTTGTTTTTCTCAAGTAGAAACCCTAATTCAGGGCCAGGATCCCAATGAGTCTCTCAGTCTTTTTGTCACTTTTGTAGAAGGTAACTGGACCCATAGGCATTAAGTCTGCACGGCAAGAGTAGGAGGCGGGAGCCGCTACATGATGTATGCTCCCTGCCCTCCCTCTTTAGTTTTTAGTCAGAAAATTCTAGACAGGTTCCCAGGAAGGTTGAATCCCTGAGCAAACTCACATCTTGTGGCCATAGCTATAGTGTGGGTCATCTCTATCTGTAAAGGGAGCCTGCAGACAATGATGTCGTCACTATTCCCACCTCTGTAGTGGACAGACAGGGCAAGAAGTGGTGCAGATGGGTGTTGGTTCAGACAGTGACCTGGGTCGGCCATCCTGAATCTCAAAAAGCCTTCATCGGCCTGCAGCCAATCTCTGAACTGACCATTGACAGCAACAGGGGCAAGCAGCTTATGGAAGGTGGGGAAACTTCAAAGTTAGAGCCACAGAAGTTTAGATCCCAGCTCTGTCCTCTGCTCACTAAAACAGCCAAAGCGGTCACTTCTCTTTGACCCACTATTTCCTTGGCTACAACAGCGCTATTGCAAAGGCCGATTACCACGGTGTCTTAGTCAGGGCTCCATCGCTGCGAAGAGACACCATGAGCAGCGCAACTCTTAGAAAGGTAAACATTTCATTGGGGCTGGCTCACGGTTTTAGAGGTGCGGTCCATTGTCCTCATGGTGGGAACATGGCTGCCTGCAGACAGGTGGCAGACAGACATGGTGCTGGAGAAGGAGCCAGGAGTTCTACATTGTGATCCGAAAGCAGCAGGAGACTGTGTGCCACACTGGCCATAGCTTGAGCTTTGAAGACCTCAAAGCCCACCTGCACAGTGACACACTTCCTCCAACAAGGCCATGCCTCCTAACTGTGCCCCATGGCCGAGCACTCAAACACATGAGATAGTGGAGGCCACTCCTATTCAAAAGTGCCACGTATAGGAGAATACAGAATCTCTGCTTTGGCCATAACCTCTCTGTTCAAGAGAAGTGTTGGGTAAGAAACCCACCCCACCCAAATTCTTTGACTTTGTTGTTGTGTTGAGATTTTGATTTCACGCTTCAGAAGTGCTCCATAGTAGTGTAAGGCCACACAAGACATCACACTTCCAGTGGGCTAAAACGGTGGTAATTTATGGACTATTTGGCTTCCTTGCTGAGCAGTGGGGTGTTACTCTTTTATGAATTTCTCCATTTGATATGCAAATGAAACTCTGACACTTTAAAAAGTGATTTTTTTTTTTTAAGTAACTGTGATGTCTAGTTTTGGTTGGAATTAACTAAACCAGAAGTATCTGAGCACACTTGTGAGGAATCTTCCTTTATTAACTCATTTGAAGTGAGATGACCCACTCTAAATCCAGATCTTTTGAAGTGGTGTGATTCCTCAAAATTAACCCATAAGCCCCACCTGCCCAGGAACTAGATAACTTCCTGGAATGCTGGGAATTGTAGTTCTTTGGGAAATGACAAAGCCTCATGGGAAAGCACAGCGGCTGATCAGTTGTCCTTATAAGCCCCTGCAACGCATGGCTCAGGGCCATTCCAGTTGGGATGTTCTAGCCAACGCTCCTGACCAAAGTCAGTGTTTGGTCAGCATTTGATACTTAATAAACGCTTGCTTTAAGTTTGGCCCAAAACGGTTTAGTTGGTTTTACTGGCGAATTGCAGGATTAACAGTGGGAAGAACCACCTTAAATCTGGGCCACACCCTCTGCTGGCAGCCCATACAAAGGACATGGAAGAGGGAAGCTTTTGCTTTTCCCCTGCTTGTCCTCAATCTCACGGATAAGTCCATCCCTTTATTGGCATCAGAGCCCACTTCTTCGGGATTCTGATGCATACTGAAGACATCCTGCCTTGTAAATGGAATAACTCCTACATTCCAAACTGCCGTCTCTCCATTGGGGATGTGTGTGTGTGTGTGTGTGTGTGTGTGTGTGTGTCTGTCTGTCTGTCTGTCTGTCTGTCTGTCTCTTATCAGTTCTGTTCCTCTAGAGCAGTGGCTCTCAACCTTCCCAATGCTGCGCCCTTTTAATATAGTTCCTCACATTTGTGCTGACCCCAAGCATAAAATTATTTTGTTGCTCCTCCAATAGCTGTAATTTCGTAACTGCTGTGAGTGGTCATGTAAATCTCTGACACGCAAGCCCAAGGGCGGTTGAGAACCACTGCTCTAAGAGAGCCCTGAGAAATACAGTGACCGTAAGTATCAGCTAAAGTGTTGACTCTGGTTTTCTGCGGTGTGCGTCGTGTGAGATGAAGCGCGTGAGCAGTGATGAGAGGTTATGAAGTATCTCCTGTGCCCTCAAGAGCCAAGGTATTTGGTGTAGAAGAAGGAGACGCATATATGATATGAACAGGAGAAGCGAAAATCCCATAGCTCTCAATCTGACCTGGAAAAAGGCAACGGCAGACTCCCTAGTTTACTAAAGATGACTAGCTGCTACTATGTTGATGGGCAAGCAATTCAACTGGCCTGCCCTATGTCATCACCTATGTGGGATATAACCCTTCTGCCACCACTGCCCATGCCCCCCCCCTCTGTCTGTCACTTCTTTGGTTTCTTCCCTCCCCTCCCCTGTTCCTGAGGGGTGTCCCTTTCTCCTTTCTTTCTCTCCCCTCCTTCTTTCTACAATAAATCTCCTTATACGGAATCTGTTGCGTGGAGGCCTATTTATCTATATTACAACAGCTACAAAGACTCATTCGGTTGCCACAAGCAACAGGTGGCTGGCTGGCTTTAACTATCAGGAGCCATAGCTTCCCCCAGAAAGAACTAACTCCATGCATGGAACAATGTGAGATAAGCCTAGAACATCTGCCCTACAAAATGGAAAGATACTGGCAATACAAGCTTCAGTTCAATGGAGACAAAGAATTCTATGTGATAGCGTCATCAACTGTTAGCGTTTATGAACTGGTAACGATTTGGGTAGCATCTTTCTTTTTAAAATCTGACTGGTGACAGAAATAGTCCACTGCCTTGAAAACCAGGCGAATGGAACAAGGCAGGCATTTGTCTCACCTTTTACGCACAAACCGCACGGCTGACTCACTGAGCAGTGTGTGAAGGATGTGTCTTTGCTACGCACGATTCTGGCTGGTGATCCAATGGCCGAGGCAACTTAGAATATCCCCATTCTAAACCTCAGCAGCCGTTACTTCCCCAACATAATGACAGTCCCTGCCTCTTCTTGTGACCCAACTAAAGGGCTAAGGTGCAGTTTAACACAGAGGGCAGAGAGGCCCATTGACTGGGCGCTTGCTCAGTGCTTAAGTTCAGTGCGGCCATATGTAATGGTGAGAAAACATATTTTCTCTTCAAAATCCAAGGAACATTCCATGCTCCACATAATTAAAAAGAAGAATTAAACTTCTAATTCTCTGTCAATTTTAGAGGGGAGAGGGGAGGAATAAGGTCAGACAGAATCTCTCTGTAAACGAACAAATACATGTATTTATGAAGGCAAAGTGTGTGCCTCAGTACTGAGAAGGCAAACTTCCTTGAAAAAAGTGTCATTTACAGCTAGAGTCACAGAAGATGCTTAAGCAAAACACTACATACATTAAAGGTGTCATGTGTCATAAATTTCAAAACTAAAATTTGCCCCCAATTGGGGAATTTTTTTTTTATCAGCAGTGGAATCTATTGGCTTCCTGCATCTTTTGAAGTCCCCTTTCGCTTTAGCTTCAAATGGCTCAACACAATCAGCCCATTGACGCCCTTTGTCCCCACTGTCTTGTGAACGGTGGCATTTGTTCACAGTCCCACGTCAGGGCTGGAGACGGAGGAGGTTCAGCTCCCTGTGACAGGGGAGCAGCTACTCAGGGAGCTCTTCGATGTGCGGGCGGTTTGAACTTTGGGCTGAACTGTTGCCCAGTGGGATGCCGAGGCTTTCCGCTCTGGCCTTCAAAGGCTTAGGACATCTGTACTCAGTGACCTTCATGACTGGCCTGACACGGCTCTTTCCCGTGGGATGGTGGGGCTGGGGGGACCAGACTAATATGCCTCACTTACCTTCATTTTTCAAACTTGAGAGCCTGAATGTGTCTGAGGCCCACCAAGTGTTGAAAGATCTAGATTCAGATCTAGATATATAGAGATAGAGAGAGATGCCCCGCAACAGATCTTACGTGAAAAGATTTATTTGGGGGAAAGGAAGAGGAGAGGAATTAGGACCTGAGTGGGGCATGAGGGGAGAGAGAGAGACAGAGACAGAGAGACAGTGGCAGAACACATGGGAAAGACCTGGGAGAGAGCAAGAGAGAGAGATGGGAGAGGTACCCCAGGGGGACAGCGAGAGGGAGAGAAACCAAAAGAAAGATAGAGAGAGAGGGCCAGGGTGGCAGGAGGGTTATATCTTGAGCACCAGGCACAAGTGGTGACACAGGATGCAGGTGGTGACATAAGATGTTGTCAGGACCTTAAAGGGCCCTGAGGACAGGTCAGTTGAATTGCCTGCACATCAGCATAACCAAAGAATGAGATTCACTTAGATCAATGGGATCCTCGCTTCACATTGTATTGGTCACAAATGGGTCGTTGTACTGGTTTACCACAATATGACATGTGCTTATGTACACACACACACACACACACACACACACACGTATGTACTTTGTTCTCATCATTTCAGCCACCCCATAGAAAAACACGATCATCTTGCTTTTATGGACGAGAACAAGTCTCTGGAATTTGCACCTATAAGTAGCTGGCAGAGCTCAGGAGCTGACGCTGTAGTGACCTCCCATCCCCCACTGTAGCAGTCTTCCCACACCCAGGTGCTGGTTTTTTCAGGATGAAGTCAGTCAATTTCTGTCCATAAGCTCCTCACGGAACCTGGGGCTCAAATCCCATTGGGCATTTTTAGAATCCACTTCATGCAGAGAGGAAGTGACAGAAGGACAGCGGAATGACAGACAGAGGAAACGGAGTCAGCACTCCTAGGTTTAGATTAGGCTCCAGATAAACACTTTGTCTCTTGATTTTCTTGACTCCGTGAACTAGCATTGTAACTATTTCTAGGTCCCATTACTACAAAGTAGCAAAGGATTTTTTCAGATGTATCTATTTCCAAGGCTCATACCAGTGTGTGTGTGTATGTGTGTGTGTGTGTGTGTGTGTGTGTGTGTGTGTGTATGTATGTATGTACACGTGTGTGTGTGACACATATGTGTGCACCTTTGGGTGTATGAAGGTACACGTGGAGGTCCAAGGTCAACCTCCAATGCTGTTTCTCAGTAGCAGCCTACCTTGTATTATTAAGACAAGTTCTTTGACTGGGACCTGGAGTCACTGATCAGGTCAGGTGCGTTGGCCAGTGAGTCCCAAGGATCCACCTGCTTCTGTGCCCTGCCCCCATCTAGGATTGCAAGGATGTGTCCAGCCTTGTATATGGGTTTTGGGGATCAAACCAAAGTCCTTATTACTGCACACCATACTGTCTACCAACCAAGGCACCTCTCTGTCCGTACACTTCCATCTCTGGATTCTGGTTACCTTTGTTCCTGTGTAAATTTTTGAAAAGCACCAGAAGAGGTAAGCACACTGGCTATTTTTCTAGTGACTAAACCCCACAGATTTTCCTAGGCTCACAACCCTCCTTAAGTAGGATTCGAATGGCAGTAGAGGAAAAGAGAGAAAACATTCAAATGCTTACAAATGAAAAACTGATTAGGAATAATTCTTATATCCATACGGAATTGGTAACTAACTGTCTTAATTTTATTTTTCTATATCTATATCTATAGATACAGATACAGATAGATATCTATATACATAGATAGATATAGATATAAAATGAGTGTTGAGCTTGTAGCTAGTTATAACTATAGGCAGATCTTCTTGCTATGAACCCCCCCAACGATCCCTCCCCCCGTCCCCGCCTCCTTTATTCTGTGTGATATAAAATTGATACCTCTCATTACTTAGACATGACAGTAAATCAACTAGGAGCATAGTTAAATTGAACGCTTCATCTTATTGTTTGCATTGATGATGACAAAGTCAACGTACGCAGCAAGCACGTGGTTATACAGCACGGTGATTTCCCACATTCCCTGTGGTGTTGATCGTGAAGTCAGGACTAAAATCCCCTCTGGGTGGGGGTTGGTGACATGGGATAAAAGGTAACACGTTCTATTTGAATAAGTTCGTGTGCACCAGGGCATTGAATTGGGGAAGTGTTGGTGTTCTTGTGGCTTGTGGGAACTCACCAAGTGTCTATTTGCAATAGGAGGAGAAAAACAGGGAAGGAATAAGCAGAGAGAAACAAACAAACAAACAAACAAAAAGCAAAAGAAGATGAGGAAAAGGAGGTGTGGAGAGGAAGGGGTGGGTGGGTGAGGGGGGCATCTAGGGTCCAGAGAATAAAGGATAAATTATGTAAAATATGAATGAGAGCTGCGGTGACCTTATCAGCTAAGGACAAGGCTTGGACCCATTCTCTTTTGAGGATGCTTGAGAGCCACGTGTGAGGTCATTTCCAGGAAGAGTTAGCTGAGGAAGAAAGAGTCATCTTAGGCATCCTCTGTGGGCTGGGGACCAAGGAGAGCAAAAAGATGAGCAGCCTTTATCTACCTGCTTCCTGCTTGAATTTACACCTATATCTAGCTGGCAGCGTCGGGATTTGAACTCAGGAGCTGAGGCTGTGGTTACCTACCATCCCCCACTGTTGCAGTCTTCTCACACACCAGGTGCTGATTTTTTTTCCAGGATAAAGTCTATTTCTGTTTATAAGCTGTTCATATTGGACACAGTATAAGTGGCTGTTTCACACTCCTGCTACCAGGATTTCCCCACTGTGGTGGACTATACCTCCACCACTGCCAGCCAAACAAATTCTCCGTTCTGTAAGTTACAATATATGTGTGTGTCACAACAAATAATAGGGGTAGGGGGGAAAGAGCCCAGGAATTTGAAAGAGAGTAAGGAGGTATATGTGGAGGGTTTTAGGGATAGAAGGAGAGGGGAAAATAATGTAATATGTTATAACCTCCAAAAATAAAAGGAATAATTTTTAAAAGGTATAGAGAAGTTAAGTCCTGGGGCTCACTGGTGAGTTCCAGGCCAATGAGAGGCTCCTTCTCGAGTGAGAAAAGAAGCAACAATAGCAAAGTGGACTGGACCTGAAGAACAAGAGCTGGCGCCAGATGCACACACACAGACACACAGAGAGACAGACATACACAGACAGGTACACACACACAGACACACACACACAGATATACACAGAGACACAGAGAGAGACACACACACAGACACACAGAGAGACAGACATACACGGACAGGTACACACACACAGACACACACACACACACACACACAGATATACACAGAAACACAGAGAGACAGACACACACAGACACACAGAGAGACAGACATACACGGACAGGTACACACACACAGACACACACACACAGATATACACAGAGACACAGAGAGAGACACACACACAGACACACAGAGAGACAGACATACACAGACAGGTACACACACACAGACACACACACAGACACACACACACAGATATACACAGAGACACAGAGAGAGAGACACACACAGACACACAGAGAGACAGACATACACGGACAGGTACACACACAGAGAGACAGATATACACAGAGACACACATACACAGACAGACACACAGACACACACATACAGACATACATGCAGACACACAGACATGCATGCAGACACACCCAGAGACACAGATACAGACACACACATACACAGATAGACACACAGGCACATACAAAGACACAGAGACACATACACAGACAGACAGACACATAGGCATACACAAAGTCATAGACAGAGACACATACACAGACAGACAGACACACACACACAGAGTCAGGCAGACAGACATCCTGCACCAAACTTGTATTTTCAATCCTGAAGCCTCTTAAACAGAAAACGAAAGAGAGGCAAATATAGTCCACAAAGTGTCGCCAAAACTGGGCCACAGAAAAAACAACCAGAGAAGGGGCTTGAATCTCTTACATGGACTGAAGTCAGCATGTCAAGAACAGATGCAGACTCCCAGGTTGCAGAGCAGTGACACTGAAGCCCAGAAGCCCAGCAGCAGCAGCAGTGATTCTAGACATAATGGCTTCTTCCCTCACAGGCTCAGCAGACTGGAAACTGTTCAGCATCGAGCAGTGGTCCCCACACCTGAGCCCTCAATCACTGAAGACATCAGTTGGAAACTTGTTAGAAGTGCAAACTTTAGGCACCGTTCCAGACCTACTGACAGAAACTGTTGGGCGAAGGTTCTGAGGCATGCACATGTCTGAAAATCACAGAGTTGAAGATCTGGTTTCAACTGATCTAAGCTTTTGCCTCTGAACAGCTCTCTGCTGAAGTGACTGGAGACTGATCCTAGTCACAGTCAGGATTTAAGCTGATGGGGAAGCTATTAGCCTCTCATATAAACTCTTGTCCAAAAGGGAAATCATCTTTTCATTTTTTTAAAAAAAAGGGGGCTGTTGTTTTGTGGTGAAAGGAAGGCTCTGCTAATTTTTAAGATGACAGCTTCAGTTATGAGCAGGAAGTCTTGAGAGAGGAAATTTTTGACTCCAGTTTTTAAAAACCATGCCTCCCCCCCCCCCCTTTTTGTTCTTTGGAAGAGAAAAGGCACCACTCTAAGGAGGCACCAGCAGGCATCAGAGGTAGACATGTCCCCATCTGAGAAGGGGAACCCTATACATGGGGCCGCAGGCACTGTCCCCTCAGACACAGTTGCAGAGTCCCCTCAGAGTCCCCTCAGAATGGGTACAGACAACAATGGTGCTCAGGATTCTGCTTTTAGCCACAGGCCCTTTGCAGTGTCACCTAGGTGCACCTGGCTCCTTGGCAAGACTTCAGGAGCACTCTCAGCACTGAGGCTCATCGATGTGTCTCAGATAGATCCTCTCAGACTGTTGCCCCGGTGATCAAATGTTGGCGGGTCTATAGAATCTACAGCCTACAAAAGGCATTCCGAGGGCTCAGGAAATAAGTCATCGGGAATAAGTTTGGATTTCCGGCACTGAAGTTAAGCCAGGGCAAGGAGGCAGTTCCTGTAGTCCCAGCCGTAGGGAGCAGAGGAGAGGCTTGTTGGCCTGGCAGTCTAGCTGAACTGATGAGGTCCTGGTTCAGTGACTCTGTCTCAAAGAATAAAGTAGAAAATTACAAGAAGACACCTGACATTTGACCTCTGGCTCCTACACATGTATGTATAACCAAGTAAGTAGTCCCCGCACCTGTGCACGTATAAGCACACAAGCAATTCATTGTCTTTATCTAGTTAACTCTGCGTCAATTAAAATTGTCATCATTTTCATTTCACAAGTGGGAAAACTAAGAAGCACACCAGAGAAATGTGAGCCTTTCTGGTATTTTTTTTTTTTTTAAGATTTCTTTATTTATTATTATGTATACAGTGCTCTGCCTGCATATACACCCACAGGCCAGAAGAGGGCATCAGATCACATTATAGATGGTTGTGAGCCACCTTACGGTTGCTGGGAATTGAACTCAGGACCTTTGGAAGAGCAGTAAGTGCTCTTAACCGCTGAGCCATCTCTCCAGCCCCTTTTAGGTATTAAAAGGATGGGGATAGGTGTGTCTATGTCTTTCAGATAACAACAACAACAACAACAACAACAACACTTTCTACTTCACAGCTGAGACAGCTGACATCTACAGTGCAGAAGTAACATTCAAAATCATAAAGTTTGGAGCTACTCAAAACCACAGCTCCCAAGGCCAAGCCCTGCTCCCCAGGTGAGCTCTCGGTACTCTACATTAGCCTAGCCAAGAGGCACCATACCCTCATATGCATTCCCCAAACCACTTACAAATAAGTGCTTAGCTAAAATTCATTTTATTTGCAACATATAAGGCAAGGCGCTCCGGAGAAATGGGCCCCACAGGACAACATAGACATAAAGGCCAGGGTTTATTAAGGGAACGCCGTCGTGGCAAGACACCTCATGGTGTACCTCTACAAGGTGGAAACCAGTTGCTGATAGCTGGTGTGAGTCCTCGCCTGAAGTCAGGGGCCACTGATAAAAGTCCCCATAGTCCAAGAGCCAGAGAACCCAGGATCCTAATGCCCAAGGGCAAAGGAAATTGGCATCCCAGCTGAGGCGGGTAATGGTGGGGGCGGGGCGCGGGGGGGAGTGAGACTTCCTGCTCCATCAGGTCCTCAGTGCATGGGGTGGCGTCTTTCCACGTGAAGTTAGTTGGATCTTCTGCTTTGTGAAGTTCACTGACTTAAATGGTAGCATCCTTCCCGGGTACAATTCCCATCCATCTCCGTACTCAACCCCACTCCCCAACCGCCCCCCCCCCCCCCCCCCCCGCACAGTCCGGTAAGAAGCGCGAAAGAGAAGCACGCTCTATCCTTTTGCTATACGGTTGTGAGCTGTGGCTGCTATGGCCACTGTACTCCGAGTGCCCAGTGCGTGAACCAGAGGCGGACGCTACGCCTGGGACAGGGTAGCTGCCCTTAGGGGCCGTCAACAAGCTCACACATCCAGCAGAGCTGGCCAACTCAGAAGTCTCACGGGGACTTCACTTGCTGCTCCAGGCAGTCATCAGTGCTGGGTCAGCCTCCAGCGGATTTGACTCATAGTCGGTCACCCGACATAAGTGGGAGCCCATCGTTTTCTGCTTACACGTGGGTAAGGTGATCCCCCTGGCCCGGCAACGAAGTTCAGAAGAGATGAAAACGAGAAAGTTTGAAATGTAAAAGCAGCAAGAGGCAGCAAGAAATCCAGCGCCTGGTGGTTAAATTCATCCATTCTCTCCTTTATGACAGCTTTAAATATCCACCTTCTTAATAACGACAATTATGGTAAAAACGGGAGGAAAACCGATTAAGAAAAGCCACAATTCCCCGGTATGAAAATAGCTTTTACTAGGAATTTCTGGCCTTGGGAGTTGTAAGGAGAATGTCTGTCTTTAAAGAAAAATTTCACTTAAAGGAGTCAAGTCCGATTCAACCATCTTTGTCAACTCTCAGCCCTTGGTCTGGGATCAGAGTGGACCTGTGTCTCTCCAGTCAGGTCAATGAGAGTTTAGGGGATATGTTATTGAGGATTCTGGGAAGAAAAATGTGCTGTAGTTAAGGGAAGCTTCTAGAAGAGATGGCCTCTGGTCTCTAGGACTGTCAAGAAGGAGGACAGGTAACCATCTTAGTCCTAGCTGGGCCACAGGAGTCCACTAAGTTTCTTCTGTTTGTTTTTGAGACAGGGTTTCTCTGTGTAGCCTTGGCTGTCCTGGACTCGCTTTGTAGACCAGGCTAGCCTCGAACTCACAGCAATTCACCTGCCTCTGCTTCTGCTTCTGACTCTGCCTCCCGAGTGCTGGGATTAAAGGTGTGCACCACCACACCCGGCGTGTTTGTTTTTGAGACAGAGTTTCTCTGTGTAGCCTTGGCTGTCCTGGACTCGCTTTGTAGACCAGGCTGGCCTTGAACTCACAGAGATCTACCTGCCTCTGCCTCCCAAGTGCTGGGGTTACATGCTTTTGCCACCACATTTGGCTTCCAGTGAGTTTCAAAACAACAACAACAACAACAACAACAACAACAACAAAACAAAAATAAAATGAACAGAAGACTCAGGTCTATGGCAGGCCTTGCTGTGTGTTGACCCCTTCCCTCACTGGAGGGCCAGCGTCTTCAGGACAGGGGTGGATGTCCCACGTGTACATCTGACACGGTGCTTTGGTTACGATTCTTGTCACTGTGACAGAATACCTGATAGAAGTCAGATAGGGGACAACGGGACTCTTCTGGCTCACAGTTCTGTGCCATCAAATCAGGGAGGGCCTGGAGGAGTCCACAGTAGTGGGAGTGTGCCATGGAGGCTCCTCGCAGCTCGGTAGATCAGGAAGCAGAGAAATTGGGCCTGAGCCATGAGTAGATATCTTCTTCAAGTTTGGCCCCCGTCTCTGAATGGTTCTACGTCCTCCCGGAACAGCGCCACCAGCTGGAGACAAGTTGCTCACAGGCATGTTCACATCAGGACTGCAATACAAAACAAAGGAACTCAACCCAAAGAGAAAAGAATGAGGAAAGAGATGGCAACAGAATCCGGGGTTTCTCCATGTTTCTGGCTGCAAGCTTAACATAGGAACAGGCCATCTATTTTCTAAGCTAAAAATATAGGGACACAGAGAGCAACACTCCAAATAAAGATTTGGGTAGCACGCGGAAAGACAGAAGAGGAGCGAGGGAACACAGCAGCAGACCTGAGTTTGACACAGTGCGCCCCCCCCCCCCAGCCAGAGTCACATGTGTAAGACTGTCCAAGCCACGGACATAGCCTCTCTCCTGCGGGCTGGCGCACACTGAGACGGTGAGGTACTTCCAGGGACTGTGGAGGAAGCTTTAGCCTTTTATTAGCTTAAGTATTTTACCAGAGTCTACATTACATCCAAAGCTAGATGCTTTCAACAGTGAACTTGCAGGGGCTTTCCAAAAGCTTGAGGCTTGCCCGAGCTTCAGTCAAGAGAGGCAGGCTGTGTCAGTTAAAGCTGAGAACCAGAAAACAACCGTGCAGATTTGGAAGCTTCTATTGGGTGAGGTTTTTTCATGCCTTTCTCTCTGCAGACATCCAGCAAGGCTGTGGAGGTAGATCATGTCCAGCCCATAAGGGGACAGGCTCTTGCTGAATGAGCTTATCTTGAAAGAG
This sequence comes from Acomys russatus, assembly GCF_903995435.1. Taxonomy (NCBI): domain Eukaryota; kingdom Metazoa; phylum Chordata; class Mammalia; order Rodentia; family Muridae; genus Acomys; species Acomys russatus. The sequence goes on along the minus strand of NC_067167.1, from coordinate 8,705,745 downwards.
CTTCAAGGTCTAATGGGGGTGAGGGGACCCCCACTGGGTTGCATTTAACTTGAGCACAAATTTAACTTGGCCAAACCCTAAGATGCTTGGCCTTCTCTCTGAGCCTACATCCATCTCATCTATAAAGTAGGGGGGTGGGGACCCAACTTAACTAACACTGGGGTGCTTTGTGTTTGAAACATCATTCTGTGGGATGGAAATCCCAATGCTATGTGGGGAAAAAAAAAAAAAAAAAGACTGCGGGAACAGCCTTTGGTTTGAATCCCAGCTCTGCCACTCACTAAATGCATGGCTTTTGTTAATTCACTATTCAGTTCTGGCCATTGGTTCATTGTCAATAAAAAGAGAGCTCATAAGAACCGGTTTGGGGAGTTGTAGAAGGATTCCAGAAGTTGATGTGGGCAAAACAAACTGGCACCAAAGGATAGCTTAATAAAAACAAAAGAGGAGATGGGAGATGGCTCAGTCGGTAGGGCGCTTGCCTCATGCTTATGAGGACCCTGAGTTTGACCCTCAAAACTCACATTTAAAATGTGAGGTGTGGAGGAGGTATGCTTATAAACCTTGTGCTAGGAAAATGGGGAGAGGCAAATCCTTGGGGTTTAAAGGCCAGCCAGCCCAGCTGAAATGCATCTTTTCAGGCTGATAAGAAAGCCCTACTCGCAGGCTGGCCTCGAAATCACAGTGATCCACTTGACTCTGTTGTCCTGGATGCTAGGATTAAAGGCATCCTCTACCATGCCCACCCTGTACTATAGTTCATAATCATATACCCTTTCGAACAACAAATAAAGTACTACCTATTTTAAAATTAAAAAAAAAAAAAGAAAGCCCTACTCAACAAACAAGGTGGATAGAGCCTGAGGGATGACAGACACGGTTGCCTTCTGGCCTCTGTGTGCTCCTGCACACACACACACAAACACAAACAAAAACAAGTCAACAAATACTTAATGATGTACTCCATGCTGTGTGCTACATTAGCTTTGGGAGGTGCACTGGGGATGGGGTGGGGGTTGGGGGAGGGGGGAGATGGACCAGGAATCTGAGCCTCTGTCCTCTCAGAGCATGTAGTTAAAGCCTTAGAGTCTCATTCACGGGTGCATCATTGTCAGATGAGCGAAGAGCCAAGGAGGACAGCAATAGGATGCTTGCATAACCGCATAACCGACACGACAAAGGCTAACGCTTGCTCTCTCACTTCTTCTTGCCTCCCAAAGGCACCATTCTCCAACTGTTTCTTTTACAGCATTTCTTCTAGCTCATTAGTGAGGATTCAGCACTCCCAAACCATGCTTCTACCAAGCCGAGTTTTCAGTAACAAAGGCCTTGGGAGGCTTCGCTTTTATGTCAGTGGTAAATCTTTTTTTTTTTTTTTTTTTAAGATTTATTTATTTATTTATTTATTTATTTATTTATTATGTATACAGTGTTCTGTCTGCATGTAAAGACTGCACACCAGAAGAGGGCACCAGATCTCATTATAGATGGTTGTGAGGCATCATGTGGTTGCTGGGAATTGAACTCATGACCTTTGGAAGATCTTGCACAGGCTAACTCAAGACTCCTGGAAGCGAGAATCCAGCCTTCTAACGGATCCTGCCAAGCTCCTGATTGCTCATCCCTGCTGAAAGTGGACTTGATGAATCAACACATCGTGCTGTAGTTGGACATCATCGCCCCACCCCCACCCACCCAAAGCCAACTACAAAGAATGAAGGCTTCCTGCCCAGTCTACACCCACCTGGCGCCAGGTAGATGTGGGGGCCCCAGGGGAGCATGCCAGCTGGTGTCGGACATGTCCAAGAGCCAAAGAATGGGAAAGAGATCTCACCCCGATCTCATGCGATGTTAGCTTTGTTAGGCAGGTAATGTTTGGCAGCGGAATGAAATGTGGACAGGCCTCCTCTCATGTCTAGTTCGCTGTTCTCTCCTTCCCAGGTGAGAATTGTCTGGGTCAATGCTGGCCACAGCACCCGGTCTTCATTTAGATCACGCGTTAAAAAAAAAAAATGTCCCACAGCTTTGAAATTCAGGCCAAACAGTCTCTGTTTAGATCGTATCACGTGTCTGGATTACTGCAATAATCTACCAAGAGTCTTTCTTGCTTTTAGTGTTGTGCACATAGTCCTTTTAACACAAGCACGTCATTCCTTCTGCATTTAAAATATCCGCTGAGACGACGGTCTCCTGTGTAGCATCTAAAGGTGCCTCTCGTCTCCAGGACCGACTCCCAAACCTCCGGCATGCATTTGTGGGGTATACCACGAGTTGCCCACTCACAACCTTCCCCTCTCCTCCATCTCCTCCTCAATTTTCCTGGGGCTACAGGGATTAGCGATGGTTGTTATGAGCCATTCCTTGCGCTATGGGTGAGCACGTGACTTGGTTCTGTTCAGTGAAATACAATAGGAAGTGAACTGGCACTTTAAAGGAGTGACGTCATCATAAGAGGAAAGTGGGTTAGCCGGCCCTGCCCTGATGACATGGGAGCAGGAGAGCAGGCTCTTCCCTGAGGACACAGGAGCAGAGGCCAGACCTACAGATTCAAAGAGTGAGAATCTCCTTGACACACGGCAACAACGGGATGTCGACAACAGTCCCAGTGAGGATCTGGTAACGATAGTGTAGGCCTCAAACCAGACCTGTGGCTTGTAGCAATGAACATTTGAAAGTAAACATAAAACACAAAAGGCTATACTGTGTGATACACTACAGCTTCTGTGACAAGATTTTTTTGTTTGTGTTTGTTCTATTTTACTAGAGGGAGGAGAGGGATTTTGGTGCATGACGTGTAAATCATAGACATTCAATAAAAGTGTTAGAGAGAGAGAGAGAGAGAGAGAGAGAGAAGGTAAAAGGAGACCTGTTAGCTAGGTGACTGTGAGGAGAGAACCTAAGGGACTCACCCCAGTTTGTCTGGCACTTCCCCACAGTTAGCATGAAAACCCCTACGTTGTGGGGGACCCATTGGACTAATACAACTGGAAAGCCTGCATGTCCTGGCAGACTGCTACAGCTTGAATCTGAATGTCTCCCAAGGCCTATGTGTTAACGGCTTGTTCCTCAGCTTGGGACTATTGGAGTTGGAAAGCTTCAAAATACAAGGCCTAATAGGAAGTTTTGAGTTACTGGGTGATGGCGTGCCTTTAAAAAGAATTGTGGGGTGTTAATCTCTCTTTTTTCCTATGTATTTCCCGACATTTCGTATGATAACCTAAATTTTAAAAAGAGAATCCAGGGCTTGGAGGATGGCTCAATGATAAAGTGTTTATCTTATAAGCATGGGGACACAAGTTGCAAGTCCCCAGTGTTAACATGTAATAGCCCTGGCTAGCCTGCCTCTAGGTTGCTTAGCACTCAGGAAGGAAGAAGCAGGAGGGTCGCTGTGAGTTCAAGGCCAGCCTGGTCTACAAGGCAGGCCCCAGAGAGCCAAGGCTACACAGAGAAACCCTGTCTCAAACCAAAAAAAAAAAAAAAAAAAAAAAAAAAAAAAAAAGAAAGAAAGCTAGCTAAGATCACTTTTATTTCTTAAAAGTTGATTAAAGAGAAACATCATCTTCTGAGAGGCCTCAGGCATCAGATGATGGAAACAGATGCTGAGACCCACAATCAGACAATAGGTCAAGCTCAGGGAGTTTTGTGAAAGAGTTGGGGGAAGGATTAAGGGAGCCAGAGGGACCAAGAACACACAAAAAGACCTACAGAGTAAACTAACTTGGACCCATAGGGGTCTCACAGAGACTGAACCACCAACCAAAGAGCATGCATGGGCTGGACCCAGGCCCCCTACACATATATAGCAGATGTGTAGCTTGGTCATCATGTGGGTCCCCTAACAATGGAAGAGGGGGCTGTCTCTGACTCTGTTGCCTGCCTTTGCATCCCTTTCCCCTAGCTGGGATGCCTTGTCTAGAAACACTGGGAGAGACTTGATGTACCAGGGTGGGTTGGTTCCTGTGGGGGCCTCCATGGAGAAAAGGAGGGAACAGGGCACAAGATGAGACTGGAAGGAGAGAAGGGACGGGGCTGTGATCAGGCTATAACGTGATTAAATAAATAAAGGGAAAAAAGAGATAAACATCAGCCTTTGCTAAGAAATAAATAAACAATTGAATTCTCAAGAAATTAAAAAGAGATTCAAAAGACGCATTAAATAAAATATCCCTCCTTCCTCTGAATAATACTAAAATTAAACCTCGAATTTTAGTCTCCAACAGTATCCAGAGGACAGCTTTCTTTAAAGTGTAACTTCTGGAGGGACTGCAGTCACTTCAGCTATGGTGTCCAGCAAGCCCTGGTCCTCACTGTGAAGCACACTATCCGTGTGGGAAACCACGGATGTCATAAGGACACTACACTCCTGGCTCACCTCCAGCCTTCACAACCTTAGCCCAGGCCCATATAATTCATGGATTTTACCTGGTGTGTGTGTGTGTGTGTGTGTGTGTGTGTGTGTGTGTGTGTGTGTGTGAGGTTTAAGCTGTCTTACAGAGAAATAGATTTCGGCTTCCTTCAGGAGAAAAAAAAGTCAACAAATTGATTTTTTTTTTTTGTTTGTTCGTTTGTTTGTTTTTCAAGACAGGCTTGCTTTGTGTAGCCTTAGCTGGGCAGGACTCACTTTGTAGACCAGGCTGGCCTCGAACTCACAGCGATCCGCCTGCCTCTGCCTCCCAAGTGGTGGGATTAAAGGCGTGCGCCGCCGCCGCCGCCGCCTGGCAACAAATTGAAATTTTAAGGTAGTGGAGTAGCTTTAAAATAAAGAGGTAGTGAGTGTCTCCAATGCCTCTGGTGAGGAGCCTACCTCGTGGCCAGGACAGGAGTAAACTTCTTCAAGACTCCACCCTTGCTCTCCAGCCCACACCAAGTTGTCCACAGCAGGGAGTAAGCACAGAGCACACTTGTTGGAGGAAGACCATGCAGGGAAAGGCTGAAAGAAAACAGCTGGAACATGATCTCAAGGTCAGGTCCAAAGCAATCTGGCAGCTTTCGCCAGAGCAGGCAGAAAAATTGTAGTGCACACCAGACTTGCCAAACAACCCGCACCTAGTCCAGGAAAAATCATTCATTTGCTCAGCACCGTGCGGTTTAAAGTGGACTTTCTCACTAGCCTGCTCCTACTTCGTGACTCTGAGGCAGGAAAGGCAGATGGTTATCAGAGACCTGGCTTTTGGCGGTTGGTATCCATTGTCAACTTGCAAGGGTCTAGAACTACTGACGAGACACACCTCTAGGCATGCTGGGTGAAGACGTTTGCTAGATTCAATTAATTGAGGTGGAGACGCCAACCCTAGACGTGGACGGCACCATTCCAGGGCCTGGGGTCCTGGAGTGGATGGACCGGTGAAAGCAAACTGAGCACAGACCTTCAGCTGTCCAGTACCTGGTTGCGGATACTGTTGCGTTTCAGACCCGAGACAAGAGCTAAGGTGCCTATTTAACATATGAAAGTGGTCCTGGCCTCTAGGCTCTCCCTGCATCCCTCAGTTCCTACCTGTTACAGGGTAAGATTGGCATAGCCCACCTTGAGCTTTTCCATCCAAAGGCTGCTCTTCCTTATATAACCCACACATTTGCTCTCTCTCTCTGTCTCTCTCTTCTCTGTCTCTCTCTCTCTCTCTCTCTCTCTTGTCCTCTCTTCTTCTTCTTCTTCTTCTTCTTCTTCTTCTTCTTCTTCTTCTTCTTCTTCTTCTTCTCTCTCTCTCTCTCTCTCTCTCTCTCTCTCTCTCTCTCTCTCTCTCTCTCTCTCCTTCCCGCAAACCCGCTCTGCCTCCTTGTCTGAGTGATGATTTCCCTGACCCCCAACTCCTTGAGACTGGTGAACCCACTCGATAGCTGTTCCCAAATAAACCTGACCTCTCTTTTTTTTGGTCTCAATTCATCTTGAATTGGCTTATGTCATTGGTGGCGGTGGTGGGGGGGGGGGGGGTAAAACCCATTAGATACCACATGACCACCTTCTGCTTCCACCTCCGTGGCTTTCCTGCTGCAGTGGACTGTACCTTGGCAGACTGGACACTTTCAGTCAAACTGCTTTTGTTGTTGAAGCAACCAGCGAAGTAACTATCACAGTGGGTCAAAGAGGAGGAAACAAGAGTCCTGGGAAGTTAAGCCATTTGCATTCATTCAACAAGCAATCGGCAGGACCTTCAGAGCTAGGTCACTATGCTTCCTGGGTTGTACCTTTAGAATGATAGCCAGACATCAAATCACAGCTGTGAAGAGGAAGAGCCTTCTCCAGGGGGTTATTGGCCACATTGACCTTCTAATGCCTTCCTGTCAGGGGTGGGGGTTGGTTGGTCAGTCGTCTGCCCACAGCAGTGAGTGTTGTTGCCCAACAGTCCTCCCATTTGCCCCTCTCAGCTCTTTTTGCCACAAAAGCCCTATTCTTCAGATCTAGAGCTTAGACAGGTGGTCGCCATCTTCCTCAGGAGTGGCCCTCCACAGACCCGAAAGCTTGTTATTAAACCGACTCCCCATCTTTTTCATCTCCAGACAAAGTAATTGGCTTAACCTTTCCCCCAAATGACAACTACCCTCTTGAGTATCAAATTCCCTTTTAATGTAAATGGAGAATTCCAGAGCTGCCACTTAGCCAACCCCCAACCCCTTCTTTAAAAGCTCTTTCCAAAAACAGCAGCTCTGTTTTTTTTTGGTTTTGTTTTTTGTTTTTTTTTTTAAAGCAAGTCAGCTCTTCAAGGAGCCCATTAGCTATCTGGGAAGATCGGCAAGTAATAAGGCAGACCTTTGACCCCCAGACCTGAGCATGGGGCTTTGTAGGGAAGAGAAGAGCCAGGTTGAAAGGTGGTTTCTCTGTAGCCTCACTTCCCAACCCCTAGGTACCAGCCTAGGCTGCTCCCTTAGAAGGAGGGAAGGCAGTGTCACCCCAGGGGTCTCTTGAGGGCCTGGCCCTTTCTCTAACACCATCCCATGTCGTATTCTGAAGTCCACTGCTGGCAACACCTTCATAAACTCATACTTACTTAACTAAGGATTTTTGGAGCACAGGGTGTTATAATATATAAATATAGAGGACATGGAACAGTTGTGGTGTGAAGAGATCTATTGTATGAAGGTGGGGGTGATGGTGATGGTGGAGGGGGGAGTGGAAGGGGGTAGGAGAGCATAGATGGAGGGAGAGAGAGAGACAGAGAGATAGACAGAGAGGCAAAGAGAGAGCAACTGGGAGAGACCCCGGACAGAGAAAGAGAGTAGGGAAAGAGACAGAGGAAGAGGGGTGCCCAGACGCAGAGATGGGAAGAGAAACAGAGGGAGAGAGAGGAAGAGAGAGGAAGAGAGAGGGAGAGAGAGAGGGAGAGAGAGAGGAGAGAGAGAGAGAGAGAGAGAGAGAGAGAGAGAGAGAGCGAGAGCGCAAGCGCACTGACAAGCAGTTCCTTTATATCTGAAGTGAATCTGATGCACACCAAGGGGTGGCAGGTGATGACATCAGGCTGCTAGGCAACCTAGGAGTGGATCAGCTTGTGAGCTAACACAGGGGCCTTGTATCTTCTCTACAGAAAAGCCACGTGAAGAACTTCAGCTGTTGCGACTCAAACTCTTCCCAATGGGCAGGTGTGAGCGTGTCTTCCTAATGGCGCTGGAGAAACGGCTCAGGGAGCGAGAGCATTTGCTGAGCAACCATAAGGCTGTATGTTCAAAACCTCAGCATCCATGTAGAAAGTTGGGCATGGACACGACCCCAAGGTCCTGGTAGCCGCAGCATTATGGACGACAGAGATAGGAGAATTGCTGGGGCTTGCTCAATGCCAGGCTAGCCCCAGGTTCAACTAGAGACCCTGTCTCAGGGGAATGAGATGGTGGGAGATAGGAGAGGACATCGTGTGGCTTCCTCTGGTCTCCATGCATATACATGTGTTTTAGGATTCTGCGTCAGTCCGCCTACCTGTGATGTCATTGCCTACCTGTGATGTCATTGCCTACCTGTGATGTCATTGCCTACCTGTGGTGTCATGTGATGTCATTGCCTACTTGTGATGTCATTGCCTACCCGTGATGTCATTGCCTACCTGTGGTGTCATGTGATATCATTGCCTACTTGTGATGTCATTGCCTACCTGTGATGTCATTGCCTACCTGTGGTGTCATGTGATATCATTGCCTACCTGTGATGTCATTGCCTACCTTGCCCCTCTCTCTCTTACCTCTCTTACACCCTTACTCCTTTTCCCTCTCTCTTCCCTTCTCTTCTCTCTCTTCTTCTGTCTCTGTCTATGTCCCCCCCCTCTCGCTGGGGTACCCCTCTCTCCTTTCCTTCTCTCCCATGCTCAGTTAATAAACCTCATATAATATAATATTTGTTGCCTGGCATTTTAGTATCTTATCATCTTATTTTCTTATTTTGAATCATTACATTGGTGCCATGACTCAGATCCTCTCTCTCTTTACCCCCTTACCTTCTTTCTCTCTTCCTCTGTCTCTGTCTTTGTCTCTCTGTCTCTGTCTCTCTCTCTCTCTGGGGTACCCCTTCCTTTTTTCTTTTTCTCCCCATGCTCATTTAATAAATCTCATATATGTGGCATCTGGAATCTTATTATCTTAGCATCTTATTTTCTTATTTTAAATCACTACAATGTGTACTTGCAACTATATCGCACATATATTTCAATTAATTAGTTAAAAAGCTTCTATTTCATCCATAAAAGGGAGCAGACAGGCCATGCTATGCATTTGATGATTAGTGTACAACTCTCTCAGTGTCCAGAAAAAACTTTATAGCCTGTGACATGTTTTTCAGTGGATGGGGATATTAGCATTGCAACCTTAGCCACTCTCAGTGCAGGTGTCTAAGATGAAGAAAGAGATAGTCTCAGTTAAAGGGCTCCACAGTAGGCCCCTGGGCGGGGCTGGCAGAGAGGCCCAGGGGAGCTTCTTACCTACTCCATTTTATTCCCACACACCAGTCAGACATCAGTGTAAACAAACCTCTCTGGAGAATCACTTTTATCATTGCACCTGCAGGGTCCCACTTACTGTGATCAGAGCCTGTGGCACAAAAAAAAAAAAAAAAAAAAAAAAAAAAAAAAAAAAAAAAAAAAGCAAGGCCTTCCCTGGGGCCCATTTGCCATCTGCACTGAGGGACCCTAGGGACTGCTGATGCAGAAACAAGAGGGCTTGGAATGCCCAGCTTGCTCTACCGTCTCTCACCCTCTTTTAGTTCCCTAGTATCTCCTATCTGAGCCGGAGGCTGTCTTATTATTATCTTGTTATGTAGTTCCTTGATCTGAACCGGCTGGGTGCTCCCTTCCGCGAAATGTTTAAGCCGGATCGATCCCGTCTAATACACTGTAGCTTGAAAGCAGAAGTGTTTCACATTCTGAATTCTCCTGATTTAGGAAGATGCTCAGATACACAATGAGCACCGGGGAGGAGGGATATGTTTAAGTGTTAGTATTTCACACAGATCTTATTCGTATAACCTGCGTGCGGGTCATTTCGCGCACTGCTGTTGGTGTGTCCGCGTTCTGATGTGACCCCTCAACGTGAGATCAGACGTAGAATTTTTCCACCGTGGTGTCCCGCTGATGCTCAAACACCTCAAGGATACAGAATCTCTTAGATTTAGGGACTTGAAATGCAACCGGATCTCCTTGCCCACCCCCACCCCCCCACCAGCTCTCTTTCTCTCTCTCCCCCCTCCCTCCGTCCCTCCCCTCCCTCTCTGTGAGCTGGTTTGTGGGTCAGGACTAGTAAAGTTCTTGTGACTCACTAGTCCCAAAGCAAGCTCTGTCCACCTGCAGAGACCGACCAAGAGAGCCCAGCCAATCCCCAGAGGACACATGAGCTGGAAAAAAAATAAGTGCCTGGCGCCTTCAGGCAGTGGTCTTCAGAATGATTTGCTGATGAAGGGATTGCCGATATCTCACGCCTGAAAGATCAAAGGATCCAACTCTCTTTGTTATAAATGCAATGCTACAAAAGCGGAGGTTTAGCTTATTTTCTTTATTGGGCTGTATTTACCTACTGTGTGCCTGGGGTGGGGTGGGGCGGGATACACACGTGGAGGTCATAGGACAACTTTCCGGAGTTAGCTCTTTGCTCTCTCATCGTGTGGATTCTGGGGTTTGAACACAGGTCTTCCGGCCTGGAGGAAAACGACTTTACAGCTGAACCAGCTCACTGGCCCAAAAGAAGAGATGTTAAGAAATATATGAGCATTTTCTTTATTATAGAAAATTAATTTTGGAATTCCAAAAAAATATAAGAAAGGCCTGGAGGTATGTACACAGTACAGTGTTTTCTTAGTATACACAGGTCTCTGTTCTCATAGAGAGGGAAGGAGGGGGAGGTAAAAAGGGAGAGGGAGAGAGGAAAAATGAGGGAAAAAAACCAGTTATATCTTTCCTGAGGAAATTAATATCTTCTGACATTTAGACATTTACATTCTTTGTTTGTTTGTTTTTATTTTGTTTCACTATGTAATAAGGTAACAAGCCCTGGCTGTCCTGGACTTTGTAGACTAGGGTGGCCTTAACTCACTACCTCTGCCTGCTTCTGCCTCCCAGAGTGCTGGGATTAAAGGTGTGCATCACCACACCTTTAATGTGGTATTTACATTCTTAAAAACTCAAACAGCTTTACACTTGGTGAGTTTAAAATCACCAGACATGAATGTGAAAGGAAAATATCAATAAATATAAACAAATCAGGAGAGGCCATATGACAAAATTTCAACCGTATTTAGGTCCTAAATCATTCATTAGACCATTAGTAGGTCATAGGGACTGAAAAACGTACACATCATTGGTGAAATGGTAAATATGTAATTCTTAGGGGAATTAATATGATAGTTCTGCTTATGGGCCTTTACATACATTATCTTCTGCCCTGGTGATTTCATGTGTGCAGTTTGTTATAGTTAAAAATTAAGGCAGTAAGGTAAGGTATAGTAAGGTAATTCAGCACCAATTTTATATTTGTTTCGGCACCTATGTAATATTTAAAGAATAACACAGTAAGGTAGAAAGTGATAAGATATAAGAAGGTGCCAGGCAGCTAATATTATTTTTGTAGAGGAGTTTATTAAATGAGCATGGGGGGGAGAAGGAAAAGAGGAAGGGGTACCCCAGAGAGGGGGGGAAGAGGGGGAGAGAGAGAGAAAGTAGAGGTGGGTACAGGAGGGAGGGAGGGAGAGAGAGAGAGAGAGAGAGAGAGAGAGAGAGAAGGAGAGAGAGAGAGAGAGAAAGAGAGACCACCTGGAGGGTCAGTCCTTTTATAAGGCTTGGGCAGGGGCACGCCCCCATGGCAGGTAAGCGATGACATCACAAGTAGGTGGACTCAAGCAGAATCCTAACGTTCCTACCTTTTCCTATTATTAAAAAATGAGGAATGTTGGATTGTTTTTATATAAAGAAAGTTAAAGTATGTAAATGTAGATGAGGGAGAAAAGAGATAGAAAAAACAATAGCAACAAAATGTCCATATTATGTAGTGAAGGGGAAGGAAAGTTTTGCCCTGAAAGTTCAAAGTAGAGGGCAGGCTATGCCACCCCTGTCCTGCAGCAGATAGGGACCGAGGAGTGCTGGGGGAACCTGGAGCTGTTTGTCCCGGGCCTGGAGCACAGCATTTCAACCTTTTGCAAATGGATAAGGGGCAAAGTAATCATCTTAACTACTTCCTGCTGACAGTAGGGCAGCAATAAAGGATTTAAAAGGCTGAAATGTTGGCCAGGTTCCGGAAGAACAGGCTGCTGCATTTGCTGTCCAGGGGTCTGAGATCATCTGTAGCTGGGAAGGGCAGTGCAGGTCCAGCTGGCACGATTTCTGAGGTTGGGCGGGAGCACTTGTGGGTAGCTGCTTTGACGATGTCTCAGATGCAGGAGGTCTGGCAGGACACTTGTGTTCAGCACATGAGACAATGACTCTCCAGGTGTTCAGTTTGTCCACAGGCTGAGCCATAGCAGACATTGGGAGCAGTTTTGCTCCATGACCAGAAACCACAATCCAGGTTGGAATCACCTGCCCTTGTGTCCAAGCCTTCTGAGACCTGAGACTGTTAAGATCTGGGAATCTCTCAGCTTAGAATCGTGGGAAAGGTGGCAGTCTTGAGAAGCTGTCTGGAAGACTTGGTCACAACAAGTGCAGGAAGTGGGACAGAGCAGCGTGGGAAGTGGGAGAGCAGACGGAATGGTCCTCTGAGTTTCGTATCTGAGTCATGTGGCACCCATGTTATAGTTAAAGAATAACGCAGTAAGGTATAAGGTGATAAGACATAACAAGGTACCAAGGTACCAGGCAGCAGATATTATGTTATAGAAGAGTTTATTAAATGAGCATGGGGGCGGGGAGAAGGAAAAGAAGGGAGGGGTACCCCAGGGAGAGAGAAGAAGAGGAAAAGAGAGAGGTGGGGGGAGAAAGAGAGAGAGAGAGAGAGAGAGAGAGAGAGAGAGAGAGAGAGAGAGAGAGAGGAGAGAGAGGGGGGAAGAGAGAGAGGGGGGAGAGACAGAGTAAGAGAGAGGAAGCCGGGAGAGAGAGAGAGACCATGAGGAGGGTCTATCCTTGTATATGGCCCTGGGCAGGGTCACGCCCCCATGGCCGGAAAGCAATGACATCACTAGTAGGCAGACTCGAGCAGCATGCTAACACAGTTCCTATCCTAAAGGGGTACTTCACAACTGGGGGTGGGGGGCAGACAGTTCTCTGTAGACTTGATCAGCAGCAAGCCAGACTTCAAGTAAACTATGACACAAACACACAGTAGTATAGTGTGCAGCTATTAGAAACCATGAAGACTCTAAATAAATTAAGAAAAACACCTACCCTGAATATTAAGTGAAAAAACAATGCCACCACATTGTCTATATAATGTAGTTTCAGTTATGTACAGTAATGAAACTTGAAGCAACAGCACCAAAATGAATGTAGAAGTTTATTTGCTTTGCATAATGTAAGCAAAAACTACTTTATAATTTGCTGTGTTCAAAGTTCCTTAAGAAAGAAGTCTGGGCTGGAGAGAGATGGCTCAGAAGTTAAGAGCACTGTCTGTTGTTTCAAAGGTCCTGAGTTCAATTCCCAGCAACCACATGGTGACTCATAACCATCTATAATGAGATCTCATGCCCTCTTCCGGTGTGTGGGCATATACAGGCAGAATACTGTATGAAAAATAAATCTTAAAAAAAAAAAAAGAAAGAATTCGGCTTCAAATTTTTTTTCTTTTTGAAACTACTGAGGGTAGGTAGATTTCTGGTTGGCACTCTGTTTCTGCTCTAGGAAGAGTGACTGTGCGGCCAGGAAGACTCAGGAAAGCAAGTACTAGCCAGATACCTCCCAGACGGTGCTGGCTCCTTGGCTTGCATGGCACCTGCATTACCATTGTCTTCTTCCAAACTGACCTCACATTTGCCCTTAGCTTTGGTGCCAAAGGTGGGGATTCTTCTGAAGCAGAGTTTTTGGTTTTTAAATTTTTATCTTTAGATTTATTTATTTATTTATTTATTTATTTATTTATTTATTTATTACGTATACAGTGCTCTGGCTGCATGTACACTTGCAGGCCAGAAGAGGGCACGAGATCACATTATAGATGGTTGTGAGGCACCATCTATAGTTGCTGGGAATTGAACTCAGAACCTCTGGAAGAGCAGTCAGTGCCCTTAACCCCTGAGCCATCTCTCCAGCCCATCGAAGCAGAGTGTCTGAGGGATTTCTCTAGGGAGGTGGTGATGAAGCCGAAAGTGTAAGGATGGGAAGGAACTAAGGGAGAACTTGGTCTTGGCTGGAGAGTGGGTCAGCTTGGTCCCCAGAGAGCTCAGAAGCAGCACCTACAGATGTCCTGTAGCTCTGGCAGCTTTCTGCGGTCTTGCTGGTGTCTGTTCCTTAAAGAAGGGGACAGCTCTGGTGTGCTGGCAGCTTCACACTGGTGGAAGGGCTGGTTAAGGAAAGATGGAGGGACATCAGCCTCAGACCTCGAGTCCAGAGCCTTTCTCTCATCTCTCCTGTTGCCTACACATTGCAGACTTGCCCTTCCGGGCAAGACTTGCTCCGTTGACTCTGCAGCACTCCTGGCAATTCCCTATAACCCCAAATCAACTTACCAGGAGCCAGGCATGGACCACACACCTGTGTAGTGTGGCACACTTACGCAGGGGGAGGTGTGGACACTGATGACCACAGACAGACCTTGGCTGGAAGGGTATGGGCCTTGAGCCTGCTGGACAGCCTCACTCATTCCTGGGCCAGGGGAGGGGCTTCTGAAGGCTGTCCTCTTGGAACCTATAACTGTCCCACCAGGAGCATAATGCTCATCCCAAAGGCTAACTGGAGAAAAGAGAGGGGTACCATTTTCAAAGGTTTGCAAATAGTAAGGACAACATGGTGAAGGAGAAGAACTTTCTAGTTATCTATCTATGTTGTCTATTTAGCTATCTCTGTCAACAAGAATATTTTCTGGGGACATAAGAGAGAAGGCAGAAAAATGTGTCCTGGTCATTGTATCATGAATGAAAGGGAGTCATGGGTCGATGTGTTCAGAGTGCAAGAGACTGGGATACCTTGGGAAGTGTGCTAGGAGCAAGCAGGAAATACTGTTGATGTATTTTCCGTAGAGTTCAGAGTTTATCTTGAAGTTAACTAGGCCCTTTTAAACAATTCTGTGGAAAAGGTCACTGATTCATGTAATGACCAAGTTTTCTTCTCCCCCATCTCTTTGGTTTTTTGAGACAGGGTTTCTCTATGTAGCAGCCCTGGTGCTCCTAGACTTGCTTTGTAGACTGGCCTTGAACTCTTAGCAATCCACCTGCCTCTGCCTCCCTGAGTGCTGAGATTAAAGGTGCATGCCACCATGCCTGGCTGATGAATCAATCAGAGCATTTTGAGCTGAAATATAACCTTATGTTCACATTAGGGTATCTCAATATCTAATGCCGTATACATGTCCTTTGGCTCAGCATTCTTAGGTTCTTTTCTGTATGGCTCTGTTACATGTCCCCCTACCTGTGGGGTCAGGGAGCTGTGGGACATAAGAGTGTGATGAAGGCATGTCCAAACCGTGGAAATCTCTTGGCGTTCATGACTTGGAGAATGTAGCCCTGCGGCCCTACCTTTGGTCCCCTCTTCCAGAGGAAGTCATGTAGCCTGGCAACTAGGTTAAACTTCTTTTCTCCTTATAAGGTCATATAGGGCAGCACTTAGAATTCCTCCTTATGCAAATGAGGGGTCCCCAACACCTTGGCTCCAGCCAATGATGTGCACTCACCCTGAAAACCCATACCCACCCCACAAAGGTTTAAGTAGCCTTTTTTCCCCCTCATTAAATGAGCTGTCTCACTGAAGCTTGTCTCCCATGTTTATTCTCTTCAGCCACCTGAGGTCTCTTTCAACCCCAGCCATTTCCCTTCCCCCTCCCTCCTAACCCCCCCAGGACCCACCAGTTGTGATTTGAAGTGATTGCACCATGAGGAAACGAAGCCTGAGCAGCCCCTACCCAGGACGCTCCCCTTGTGTGCCTCAAAAATGTCTTTCATCCTGAATAACATTATTAAAAAGTAGTATTCCAACACATATCAAACCCTTTCCTCTATTCTCCAACCATGACAGCATGGCTTATTACATACTGCAACAGTTGGTCGTGTTAGGAAAACATCTCTCCCACTCAGTTGGAAGCTACAAATAGCTATCTATCTACCTATCTACCATCTATCTATCTATCGCTCTCTCTATCCATCCATCCACCCATCCTTCCACCACCCACCCACCTACCCACCCATCCATCGATTCCTCTCTCGAACACATCTGTACATCTTTGTATAGAGGCTGCACTTGCCTGTGCAGAAGCATATGCAGAAACCAGAGATTAATCTTGGGTGACTTCTTTTGTGACTTCTTGCCTTATTTTTTGAGACAGGATCTCTTACTGAACTTGGAACTCACTGTCTTGGCTTGTCTGGCCAGCCAGGGAGCCCCTTGGATCTGCCTGTATCATATTGAGTACCAGGGTTACAGGTATACACCACTATGCCTCTTTAAAATAATATATAGATGCTGGGGACCTCAACTCATGTCCTCCTGCTTGCACAAGCACTTTGCAACCATGGAGCCATCATATCAGCCCCAGAACTGTCATATTTACCTTCTAATTCCCGCCAATTGCTTGTATATGTTGTATGATCAGATGGATGGATTGATGGATGAAACAGTTTTTAAGTTCCTCTATCTGGAAATCCTTCCGTGTCTGTTGTGTACCCCGCCATGCACATACCTAATGACTACTCCTGCTGCTGCCTATTTCCTTCTGTTCCAACAAGCTATATTGAGTGATGTTTTCAGTCCTGAACTCTAAACTGTAGCTGTTGCTTGCCCTGGTGAGCACAGGGAGAGAGCTACTCTTAGGGCCTTTGCTGAGATATCAGATATTGACCATGCTTCCATATACACAATAATCATGCACTTCCTAAGAAGATTAATGGCAGTCATCACGTTTGCTGGCTCCACCACTGACTGACCAGCATCATGCCAGGTGCTTCTTGTACTCTGAAGACAGAGCACTACCTTCTTTTCCAGATAAAGGAACTGAAGCACTGGTGGACTTGGTATCTTGCTCAAGATCAAATGACTACTTGAGAAATGGGTATGAGTTGGGGAGCAGCTAATCAAAGGCTAAAGTAAAAATCTGAATTCAAATGCAGGTGACTTTAAAACAAAATAAAGATTTATTTATTTATTATTATGTATACAGAGCTCTGCCTGCATGTACATCTGTAGGCCAGAGGAGGGCATTGGATCACATTATAGATGGCTGTGAGCCACCATGTGGTTGCTGGGAACTGAACTCATGACCTCTGGAAGAACCGTCAGTGCTCTTAACCACTGAGCCATCTCTCCAGCCCATGCAGGTGACTCTTGCATCCGAGTTGACCGAGTTGTGTTTCCTTTCATATAGCCTGTACTAACATTGACTTCATGTCCACTGTGCTTTACTACGTGTAACTAGATTAACTATATATCCTGTGGTCAACACTGATCATCTCAACCACCCCTCCAAAGAAAACAACTAGAGGGAGAGGCTGAACAGCAGTGTTCACTACCTCTTAGGAGGCAGCCTAAGAGGATGCTGGAGAAATGGGGATGTGCATATGATACTTTGGACCAATGCAGGACCAGAGGCTAAAGGGTCTTGGGATAGGTTTGGGTAAGTGTCCCAGAAGGATTAAGAGTTGGGGTGAGGAGCAAGAAGATTCCTGGGTTTGGGAACATACCTTCATGGGTTATTGGGAAAATATGGATGGGCGCCAAGGGTACACCATCTCTCTAGGACTTGGTGAATACTCCATGTTGTCACTGTAAGTTCTATGCTAATGTGAAGCATGGCAGAAGTGTTGGGTCCAAGCAGGTTCAATATGCTGTGGCGTCTGGAAGGCTACAAGCTCTGGCATTCAGCAGTACCAAGTTAATGTCTCTGAACTCATCTCTGTTATCAATAGAGAAAGTGATCCATACTCTATAAGTTACTAAGGGCACTAAATGGGATTCAGAAGAGGAAACAAAGCACAAAGTACACAGGGTGGGTATTTGATAACTGTTAATTTCACTTCATCTCCTTTAATTCGAATATTAAATATTTTTCAGAGAATCACAAGTTAGAAATTTGGTCCTCAGGAAATCACTGTTGGGAGATGGTGGAACTTGAGGTGGGAGAAGCTTAATGGGAGATCTTTAGGTCATTGGAGCCATGCCTTCAAAATACATTATGGAGTTTTGGACCCTTCGTCTTCAACTCTTTTTGCTTCCTGTAAATAAGATGAATGGACTTGTTGTAATACAGGCTCCCACCATGATATGCTTCAAACACAGAGGTAGTAGGCCAGGGACTGAAATCTCCCAAACTGTGAGCCAAAGCAAACCTTTTCTTCTTTATAACTTGTCTCAGGCATTTTGTTATCATGCTAGAAACTTGACACCTCTCCTTACTTAATTTCTTAGATAATTCCATCTTTCATTTGTTTTATTTAGTAGAGTCTATGTCCCTAAGTTAAAAATCTCATCAGGGAAGGGCTATGTCTGTTATTGATTTCGTTCATTCATTCATTCATTCATTCATTCATTCATCACATACAGTTGTCCCACAGCTGATATTGTGGAATTGAGTCTTTGGTGGCAATAACGAATAGTAAATGCATATTTATTTTCTAAATGTCCTCTGAAGGCAGTGTGTGAGGCTATGCTATAGTCCATTTGCATATCAGAACAGTGTTGTCTGGAAAATCCCCTGAGCATATAATACTGTGAAACTCTGGATCTGCTCACAAAGCAGTTCAAAGGACTCATACCCAGGAGGGTTCTGCATTCCTCCCATTGGTTATAGAATACATAATCCCAACCTCTACCTTTGACCTCCATCCTCCTTGCCTTTGACACACATTTTTTGAAGAGTAAACAATTCAATCCATTTCATCTAGCAACACGGATAGACTTAGAACAGCAACTAATCCATGTTCACTTATGAACGTATTTTTAGTAAAAACAAGAAAAATCAGGATACAGTGCATTTAGAATATCCCTCCCTCTGCCCTGCAGAGTGCTCACAGCCAACACCTTGATAGTACACACCCTTCTAGAATTATATAGCATGTGTAAGGGGTGTAGCAGGTGCCCGAATCAAGACTGTTGTACGCCCTGTCATTCTAATGTCCATTTTAGAGTCCATCAATTTCTTTTTGTGAATCAAGCAATAGGAGGAAAAAAAAAAGTGCAAGCAGTTGAAGCCAAGGCTAGCTGTTCGTGGGACTCGAGTTCTTTCCTGAAGTTGGTGTTAGTGAGCGTTAATTACCACAGGCCTCGCGTAGGAGAGGCAGGCATGTGTGCCCTGTAAGCCCACTCCAGCCACTGTTCCTACACCCTAGCATCCTCCCACTAGTCTTAATTCCTCTCACGCCCACGTTTAGCTCTTTCCTCTCTTTGGATGGCTTTGAGCTACAAGCTTAGCAGTGTCACCTCAAAAGAAGTCAGTTTGGAAGATCTTTGCTGAGCAAGCACATCCGCCCACAGGCCCTGGGCTGACACAGACTGCAGATGTCCGGGGCTGTGGTGGACATCTCACTATAAGAAAGGAGGAACCACGCCAGGGACATTGTGTTCCATCTGTAATCAAATCCCACTACATGGTGAATTCTTTAATTCAAAAGATTGACTAGGATGGTACTTTAAAAAGAACTACAGCTGGTTAAATTTAAGGGCTGACAAAACTCCAGGCTAATAATATCCCCTGGCCCCGAGCCGGCCACAGCCTTCTGCTGTGGAGCTGGCTGAGGTTTCAATCACTTTCGAGTTGCATCTCGGTGTGACCTGCAGTAAGATGCTTTGTGTTGGCCCTGACAATTCCAAATCACTTAAAGGAATGAGCGCTTCTGGTGGCACGCCATGGCTGTACAAAGAGCCTGTGCTTGCTGAAGCATTTCAGAGTTACTGTGTGTGAGAGCTTCTCTATCTGTGAGCGATTTGGCCTCAGTCGTGAACCTGGAAGTTCTTCCTCACGATTCTACCACGTCCATTGATTGACTTTTTGTTTATAAGATATTTGCAAGTGGGATGTCTATCTTTCTTCTGGTTGTTTATCAGTCCTCCCTCTGGATATTCTCAGGACACTCAGTGGTCCTTTCCTTACTTTGCTATGAAACATAGCTATGCCCAGCCCCATACACTGCTTAGTTTTATTCATAAAACATGTCAGCAAATTCTTCACAAAGGCCCTTCCTGAGCAGAACACTCTGTCAAGTATCTTGTGTGGGAGAGGATGCCGGGAAATTCTAGGTTCCGTGGACTAAACCACTAACCACACAAAGCACTTCCCGAATTCCTTCGACTGGATTCTCTGCCCCTCCTGTGAGTGTACCTGGATCGCCTCTGGGCCTCACACTTAGAAACACCAAGCTACCAGCATCCCTGCGGTTTCAACATCACCAAGAGGCCCGAATGGGACTGACAGAAATAGGGCCAAAATCAGAGAGTAAACAAGAAATGACGGAGCCAGAGTGGAATGCAGGTAAATCAGGGGAGAGCAGAGGTGATGAGTGATTATGAAATGTGTGTGTGTGTGTGTGTGTGTGTGTGTGTGTGTGTGTGTGTGTGTGTGTGTGCGCGCACGTGCTCAAGCGTGCAGAGATGAAAAGTAGGAAAAGCTGAAATACCTGGAGGAGGTACAATGCGACTTAGTATTCTGTGGTTCTGTCACTTAGGCCCCTGCCCCAGGGCTGATATTCAGTTTCAGAGGTCATATGCCTAGAGCCTACACTAAAGATACGTGGGTTCGAATCCAAGCTCCAGCACTCCTTCTACTTAGTGAACGTCTCACTTATCTTGTGTCAATTCCATAACAGCTCTTTATAGCTTGCTGTGACAATTAAGCAAGGTATGCAATGTCGGGTCTCAGTATTTCCGGGCTCATGTGATTACGTAACCAGTCTTACTACGTAATTGCTGCTGTTAGTGATATTTTCAAACAGTAAAATAAGACTAGTGTTAGGAATCTCAAGGCAGGAAGGCACCAGTCACAGAAGGGCCTAGGGGTTGGCTGGCACAGGATTGAGAGCACAGCAAAAGGAAAACCAACAGCACCTTGGGGGGCCCCCTCTCCCCCCTCCCCCCAATCTCCCTCCCCTGTCTCTTGGTCTACCTCTCATTTTCCTGATACCTTGACAGCCCGAATAATGGGAGGGTTAAGGAGACAGAGGCGGGGATAAACGGGGAGGCCCAGCTGCAGAGCAGCCATATTTCTGTTAACGCCGGGAAAGCTTCACAACCCGGTTGTCATAAAAATCCGCTGGGCCTGCTGAAGGAGCCTTTTCCTGAGTCTGGTGGAGTTCTCCAGATCATAGAGTGTTCGGGAAAGCCAAAATTAGAAACTGGCCAATCCTTCATGCCTATGGCAGGGCCGGCAGCGGGGCCTCCCGCTCATCCAATCTCTCTCTTCCGCGCAGGGAGCCGCAGAGAGTAAAATCCAATCTGATTGCTGTGCTTGAGAGTTTGCTCGGCGGCAATAAAACTGCACTCCAAGTGTCCACATATTTGATCGATTTGCTTTTATCCTTTAATCGAATAAGACCCGGCCCTGCAATCAGAAAGGAAAACATTTTGCTAAGCGTTTCATTTCTCCGGTGATTCATCCAACAGCGGGCTCGCACTTGACAGGATGGGGAAAAGGTATTTAATGCAGAAATAATTTTTATGACCACATCACAAGAGGCTGGAATGGCTTTTAAGGTACATCATATTTTAGTCACAAACACACATAAAGTATGCTCAAAGGCCTTGCAGAATGCTCCAACTGGAATGTAAGGATTATATGCGCTGTTATCAGAAACAGGAAGCCTTGCTTTGTTCTTTTCTGGGCCGTGACCTCTTCTGTTCTTGCTTAGTCTGGCAGACTAAGAAGAGGAAGATGAGTGTTTTTTTTTTTTTTTTTTTTTTTTTTTTTTTTATAGAAAATAACAAAGAGCCCATCCGAAACACAGCCTTGGAATGGCAAATGTTTGGGGGTGCTTAGCCTGGCAGCCTCTGCAGCTCCGGAGCTGGGAGATGGGGTTCCACCGGAGGGGGTCCAGACTCCTAGGAAGCTGATATTATCTGCAAGACACAAGGACATTCCAGGGACCAAACACACACACACAGTCACTGCCTCCCTTTGGCCGGCTGTATGCTTTGCTTTCAGTGTTCTCTGCGAAGGGACAGAAATTGCTGCTCTGGGGTGTGTGTGTGTGTGTGTGTGTGTGTGTGTGTGTGTGTGTGTGTGTGTGTGTGTCCCTTCACCCCCGTTAGGGTTCCTGTCATTTTCTTCACAGACGCTGGGTAATCTAGAGATACAGGAAGTGAAAGACATGGGAAAGGGGAGGAGAGATGACTCAGGGAAGAGCAGGAGTCAGTTAAGGAGGCATGGGCTGTGGTGGGAGAACAGAGCTTTGGAGACGGACATGGATGAGTATCCTAACTTCTGCCATAGCTCCATGGTATGATGTGGGCTCAGCTACCTAGGCTATCACCACCTCAGCTTCCCAATGGTAAAACAGAAGAAGAACGGATAGCTGATGCACTGGGTTACCATGACAACTAAGGAGAGGTTAAAAACTAAAGCTAGAATTGCCAGACGAAACCGGATGTTAGGAAGCATGCAAGAGGAATCAGCAGTAAGAGGTCATCCTCAGTCATATAGTGAGTTCAAGACCAGCTTGGGATATGTGAAGCTGTCCCTAAAAGAAAAACAAAAACAACAAACAAACAAACAAAAAACCCAGCAAGAACAGAAAGGATCTACCACATTATCCGCTGCTGAGTATGCACCTGAAGGAATCTAAGGCAACATGAAACAGATATCTGCACACGTGATTATCGTGATAATCTTCATTTAGCCGGGGTCTGTGATCCATCTAAATAAATGCCCACTGACAGAGAAATAAATAAATAAAGTATGCTGGGGGCACACAATGGGATATTTGCAATCATAAAGAAGGACAAACACAAATCATTTGTGGGAAAAATAAATGGGTAGAAGTGAAGAGACAAGTCAGACTCGGAAGACAATTGTGCTGTGTTGGCTCCCATATACAGAATCTAGATTTTTTTTTTTTAACATAGTGAAGCAGAAAGGGGGGCTATCTGAGAGGAGGAAGATGACCGCTGGATTAGCAATGTCATCGGTTACCTGTATCTCTGATGACTTACTTGCTTGTCCTATTACTGTAGTGGGATGCTGAAGTCTCTGAAATCCTGGGGGAATCTTTGCATTGCTCCTTCAGCTCCAGTTTCTGACCCACATATTTTGGCAGCCCATCATCACAGCGCAAGCATTCAAAAGTGCTGTGTCTTCTCGCCGGACCACCTAGCCTGGCACTCCCAGAGCCCCACGCCTCTCGGAACTATTCCTCACCACCCTGAGCATGTTCTCTTACAGCTGCTTGGGGCTCTCTGCTGCATGGAGAGACACAGACCGTCTTCCTCTTACTCCTATCGGTCTTCTCACTTCCAACCTACTAGGCTCTTTCCGTTTCAGGTGGATTTTAAAAATAGTGACTCCAGAAAGACTTTGGTCTTACTTTATAACTTGCCTTGACAATATATGTTTGAAATATACTTTACATTTATTATTATATACTATATGTGTAATATAAGCAAATATATTTAAATAATGATACATTTAAAACGTACTCTTTAGGACTTCTACTCAAATAGATGATGTATTTTGATACGGTGTGTTTCCTACTCCCTTCAATTTCCCTAGATCCCTCACACACATGCCCCTCCCTAACTTCATCATTATCTTCTCTTCCTCCGTTTCTAACTCTTCTTCTTCTTTATAACCCACCGAGACCAATTAGCCTATATATATATATATG
Source organism: Acomys russatus (assembly GCF_903995435.1). Lineage (NCBI taxonomy): Eukaryota > Metazoa > Chordata > Mammalia > Rodentia > Muridae > Acomys > Acomys russatus. Next base: position 8,682,407 of record NC_067167.1, on the reverse strand, counting down.
CATAGCTATAGGTCTGTCCACTGGCATGTGGGCAATCTACCATGACCTTTCATGAAGAAAAAATGACTCTGTCTTTCCCACAAAGGCCTATGAGGCCCTCGATTAGCCATGCTGAAATTCTGATAGGGAATTTTGGAAAGCAAATTAGCCTAGGATCTAAGATCTAGCTCCATGATCTGGCCAGCCTGAGTCCACGTAGCTGGAACAGCCGGAATCACCTGCGATCTGTCTCTCATCCTCCAATAGAAGGGCCAGGCTCCTTTCCGTGCCTGAAACCCGCAGCGGTCCTAAAGGCAGGAACAGACGTGCGCAAAGCCTCTTGAGCGCTGTCTCAGATAATCTCCCACGTTCTGTGAATCGGTGTAGATCCTCACAAAGCTGGGCTAGACCTTAAGGGGTGGTGGGAAAACAGTTTCTGTCTTCCAAGAAGAAGAGCTAAAAAAAAAAAAAAAAAAAAAAAAAAAAAAAAAAAAAAACCCAACCAAACAGACAAAAACAAACCACACACCAAAAAACAAAACAAAAGCAACAAAAACATTGCTTTTGCATGTATTATTTTGTGTTATGTTACTTCTTTCATGTTTTCCTCCCCTTATTTCTGTTGCCTATTTCTGGATCTTTATCCAGACTCTCAAACCCTTTGGTCCCTTACATTGCACTTCTATTATCTGTCTTTTCCTTTTAGCCAAGTAGCAAGTATTTTGCTTGTATTTTGTTTTTGTTTTGTTTTGTTTTGTTTTTTTGTTTTTCGAGACAGGGTCTCTCTGTGTAGCCTTGGCTGTCCAGGACTCACTTTGTAGACCAGGCTGGCCTCGAACTCACAGCGATCCACCTGCCTCTGCCTCCCGAGTGCTGGGATTAAAGGCATGCACCACCATTTTGTCATGATCGCCGAGGCCTTTTCTCTCTTCTTCTGAAAGTTACTTTTCTGCAATAACTTCTGAAAGATGGGGTAACTTATCTACCTGGGGTTTAGTGTAGTGCTGTTCTGTCTATAAGTTATTTTCTGCTCCTGGAAAATGATAATTATCCTTGAGGTTCATCTTTAGTTTTCTACTTATGGCTCTGGATCTTATGTAAAAAAAAAAATCTTAAAGATGGGGCTGCGGGGCGGAGACGGCTCAGTTGGTAAAGGGGCTGCCATGCAAACAGAAGGGCACTGCGCTCCCCCTACACCCTGTCGTATTATCCAATACCTACCCAAAAGTCAGATGGACGGTTAGTATCTGTAACTTTAGTGCTTGGGTGGGAAGTGGCTCAGGGAGAAAGAGTCCAGGAACTTACCAGCCTAGCTGAACTGGTGACGTCCAGGGGCAGTGAGGGAGAGAGACCTCGTCTCAGAAACTAAGATGGAGAATCCTTGAGGAGGATCCTGGTGTCAACCTCTGTTGTCCAGATGCACAGGCACATGTGTGCATACACTCACATCTCTCCCTCCCTCTCCTTAAAGGTCTCAGGGATCGTAGTCTGTCCCAATTTTGAGGGAGATTTTATAACACTCATTGCAGCCCCCTGTACATGAGCAAGAACTCCTGTTGGAGGATTTATAGCAGGATTACTTAGAGCTAGTGTGACCAGTTAATTGAAACAACACCCCAAAGGGCAATAAATATAGATCTGTATTGCACATACTGATTTCCCCAAACTCATTTAGGCCCGTGGACCTTTACATATACTATTTTATTTTATATTTGAAACAAGGTCCCACTATATAGCCTTGACTGGCCTAGAACTTACTACGTAGAGGGGCTAGCCTGGAGCTCACAGAGATCCACCTGCCTCTGCTTCCTGAGTGCTGGGATTAAAGTTGTGCACCACCAGGTCTGTCTATTTTTTTCTTTCTATACTATTCCCCACTTACCATCCACTTAATGCCAACTTCTGTTTCAAGTTTAAGTTGAAATGTCTTTTTTGGTTAGAGGTATTTTCTATATCCCCAGGCTTGGTTTTGAGCCTTTGTGATAAACTGTTGTAGTACTCTGCTGTTCTATCCTTAAATGTAACTCAACTTTAACTCTAATTATTGTTTCGTGTAAACATCAATCTAATGTTTTTCTTCTAACGAGGCCACAGTCTTGCCGAGAGCCAAGCCCACAGTCTTGCCGAGAGCCAAGCCTTTGGTTGAGCGGTTCTCCACAGTATAGCAAGCATCTAACAGTGAGCCTGGCATGGAATACACACTTGATGACTAAGTTCAATAAACATGTAAACGAAATAATCCCCTAGACATTCACATGTTTAAAAGTCTGATTTTATCTCAGGGTGCCAATTCTCCCATCTCTGAATCTCCCCCCTCTTGTCCCCAGTTAAAGCACCCAAGGCCTTCTGCAAAAGACAGAGCATCCCCCACCCTACAGAAAGTTCTGGTAGGTCAGAAAGCTAAGGACACTGTGTAGGCTGCACCATAAAGGAACTAGGCTTTGACCTGTGCCCGAGGCAAGGAAGCCTTTTAAATCCATGCAAGCCAAGGAAGGGGCCCACGGTGGCTGGCTGGAGACACAGCCTGTTTTTTTTTCCAGTCTTTCTGCCAGGGCTCTGGCAGGGTGGTGCCACACCAAATACCCAAGAGTCTCAGCAGAGCAGAAGACAGAATGCTCCCAGCTGACCGCTTTCACCTTGACTGATTCAACACAAATCTCCCTGAACGCTTAGAATATAACAACAAACTGAATGTAAAAATTTTAGAGTAATACCTTCAAGGCACAACCCAAGGCTTGTGAGTTTTTATCCAGCCATAAGGAACAAATTCATGTCGTTTCTCACATGAAGGGAATTAAGACAGATTCAGAAAGACAAATATGTCCAGTTTTCTCTCATTAATGGGTCTTAGATTACACACACACACACACACACACACACACACACACACACACACACACACACACACACGGTCATGCATGAGCTCTGATGTGAGTGGACCACTGAGACTGTCTTGGGGGACAGTGAGGGCTCCCCGGAGATCACATTAAAAAAAGGGAAATGGGCAAAGAATACTATACTGTGTGAAGATGTCCTTATTAAACCCAGTGCTGTGCACCATAAGTATGCAGCAGTTTAAAACAATAGGCCGAATAGGACATTTGAAATGACCCACTCACTTCACGTTTCTCTGTGTAGGGCAACTTGCCAACCTGAAACAGTTCATCTCAAAGCCAAGAGTAAACCCTGAAGCCTCTGAAGAAGTGTCTTGGTTATATTTAAGATACACCCCAGCTGAGGGATTCCATGTCTGCATGTCTGCGTGGTGTGCTGGGAGCTCCAGGCATCCTCACTCATATTGTAATGAAGGAGAGGGATGCTTCCAGAACTCACTGCTGTTCTGGAGGCTGGCAGAGAGCCCAGAGGGCACAGCCACCTAGTAGTAAACAGCATCCTGGAGAGGATTCTCCAGAGGAAGACGGGACACTCAGCTGCCTCATCCCAAGAGAATACAAGAGAAGAGTCAGCCAGCTGTGGTGTTTGCTGCTATTGTCAAATGGACAGAATCTAGAATCACTTAGGAGGTAAGTCTCTGGTTATGCCTCTGGGGATTATCCTGAGTGTGTTCATCACTTCCTTAAAGACCCATCTCCAGTCGGGCCAGGACTTCTGCATTGCAAGTTTTAGTGGGATGCAAAGGTCCCGCCCCTGCTAGGCTCTCTCCTCCCCTCTGCTTCTAGTGCTACCTACCCATTTCTGTTCTGCAGCTGCGGTCTAATCTGGATATATTTGCTCAGCTCTATGCCCAGAGGACACAGATCTATTAAAATTGACTGTGCCCCATCCACTGTGAAGGGCTTTTAATGGAAGAGCTTTCCTTGCCAATGAGCACTGGGTCCTAGGCAGGCTTCCCCCGGCACAGCATTGCCCCTTACACCCCTGCCTCTGCAATCACCATCCTCTTCCATTTCGGCTCAGAGCTTCTCCAGGGAGGTGACTTGGCCATGGTTAGTTCACACCTCTGACATCTCATAGTCATAATCACAGGGGCCGTTCAGTGACTGACTAAGTGTTCTGGGAGTGAATGGGCAAAGAGCGTCTTGCTGACCCGCAGAAGAGGGACCCAAAAGGCGTGCAGTTTCCACCTGACTTCTGTTCTCTCTGAGTTATCCGAGCTTTGTTTACCAGCGGCTTCTGTTTAGCAAATGACTGCAAGGGACCAACCAATTATATATGGTAAAACACAACAAGAAAAGGATGAAGAAAAAAAAAAAAAAAAACTGAGAAGGCAGGAGGCAGCCTTTGCTCAAAGCCCAGGTCCACAGTGACTGATGACCTAAGGGAAATTATTTAACCACTCTGACCGCCAGGTTTTCACCTACTATATGGAGATGATAATAGGAAAGTGAGTATCAAATTGTGCCCAGTAAATATACACATTATATTTATTTATATATTAACCAACTGTTACATAATCAATGATCAGTAACTGCTAGCAGTTAGCAGTGAACCATGTTTGCTTTTTTAACTTAAGTGCCATATGCATTACAATAAAATTTTAGTTGACCAACTTCATAGTTGACTATACTTACAGGCCAAGAAGACTGCATCCTGTTTAGTCACTAAGAGGGGAAAGAATACCAATTTGATAGTGCCAGATGCACTACACTGGCATGTTCCTGCCCAGCCTTCTCCTTCCCTAGGAAGGGGAGAGGAAGGGCTATCCCTTCTAGAGATGGGGAGAGTGGACAGAGACTACACCTTCAAATGGGATCCTGTGACACAGTGATACAGGGGAACTAGGGTAATTGAGGTTATTATGTATTTATTCTATTCATATTATCCCAAAGACACAGTCACTCCGTGACGTTCAACTGGGGAAAGTACTTCAAAACCGACAACTGTCATTTGGAGTTGGCAGCAGTAGATGGCTGGAAAAGATGGCTGGCTGGTTGAGTTGTGAGTCATTGTGAGGGGAACCTGGTGTGGACAGGGAGCACTGGCCAGCACTCCTCTGTCCTACTTTGCTTTCTATTGTGATAAACATCATGACCAAAAGCAGCTTGAGGGAGAAAAAGGTTTGTTTCCTTTTATAGCTTTAGCTCACCATGAAAGGAAGTCAAGGCAGGAACCTACAGACAGAAACTGAATCAGAGGCCATAGAGGAATGCCGCTCACAGTCTTGCTCTCAATGGCTTGTTCCCTTTCTTACGCAACCCAAGAGCATCTGCTGGTCACTCCCGCCTCAGTCATTAACCAAAGAAACTGTCCCACAGATTTCCCCCTGGGCCAATCTGATAGAGGCCATTTCAATTGTTGCTCTCTTCCCAAATGACTAGAGCTTGTGTCAAGCTGAGGAAAGAGCTGACCAGCGTACCTCAGTAACAAAACTGGTTTCTCAGTAGAGAAGGTAGAAGGAGATCACTAACTTCCACCAAGTCAGCACTTGCATGATGTGGCAAGTCTGAGAGTGTATTGTTTCCGCCCTCTATCAGATGCAGGACTCCATCTCAGGGAAAGCAAAGCTCAACTGCAGGCTGCAGAATCAGAACCATTCTTGCAACGAACCTGCCATATTCTCCACGCTACTTGATCTGTACCACTTCCTTCCCATGAACCTCTTCCCTGGGACATATATGCTCAAGATTGTCTCCACCTCACTCACCATCAGCCTCTTCTCCATGGGCACCCTGCAAGGGATATCTCTCAATGCCCCTCTTCCTAGTTCATTATCTGCATGGTCACATAAGGAGCAGGTGATTTATCATTAGAAAGTTTGAAATATTTCTCCTTGTGTGGGACTATCAGCCATTGAAATTAAAATCAATAATCTACAGTGGTCTCAGATAAAGACTCCTTGGCCATATGTCATCCAAACTAGAGAGACTAAGGGACACAGTGATACATTGTACACCCATACCCAGTCCTGAATTAGTTCTGTTGTGCTGTCAGGTCTGTTAACTGCTCTGCCTCTCCATGGACTTCTCTGCTTTTAGAGATGTTGGGTGTTTGTTACCTGCTGTTGTATCCCTAGGGTAGTATTTGTTACCTGCTGTTATATCCTCAAGGTAGTATGTGTTACTTGCTATTGTATCCCGTAGTTATACCAACAAAAACACCTTCCACAAAGTGTAGTTATACCAACAAAAACACCTTCCACAAAGTAGACACTCATGGGAATGAGTGAATGACACTTGTGTCAGATCTGGAGGAGGTACTGGCCGGAAAAGAGCAAAGAGAACTCCAGGCAGAAGCAATCATTCATGGAAAGCCACAGTCACAGAAATGTAACAAGTTGGTGGTATGTCCCTGCCATTGGGTTTACAGAGAGCAGTGAGATAGGATGGAGAAAATAAGTCTGAGTAAGGAATTTGGGTTGTGTTTTGTAAAAGGTTGTGAGTTCACAAAGATTATATGTATAGAGACTAAAAAATTAACAATAGTTTTTCATTTAAAAATTAGCCTTTATAGAACAAAGTTGGGCAGATTAAATAGGTGCCCCTGAGCTTCAATTGTCTCAAAGTATATTGACAGCATAAATTTGGCTAGTGCTATATTTCAGGCTCTATTCTAAATAACTGATTCCATAAGTAGTGTAATGGCTAGTCTTAAATGTCAACTTGATTGGATTTAGAATTTCCATAGAAGCGTATATCTAGGTGTGTCTATGAAGACATTTCCGGAAAGGTTTAACTGAGGGAGAAAGGCCCACCCCAAATACGAGCTGCACTATTCCATGAGTGGGAGCATCCCAGACTGATTTATATGGGGAAAGAGGGCTGAGCATTCATCTCTCTCTGATTCCTGGACCAGATGCCTCAAGTTCTGGCACCATGCCTTCCCTGCAACGATGAACCAAACCCTCCAACTGTGAACCATTCCTAAAACTGTTTTTGTCACGTGTTCTTTTTTTTTTTTTTTTTTGCTGTTACAGAAAGATAAGAAACAAACATTTAGTATTCTACCCTTCCCAACACCCTTTTGATGTGCAAACAGATGTCTTTGGTGTCATGCACATTTTTACAGGTGAGGCTACTGATTCTTGGGGAGATAAGTGAAGTTATCCAAGGCCACACAGCAATTGATTGGCAAGACTTGGGTTATAGCCAAGTCTTCATTCCAGAGTCTGTGTCCAGAATCACTGTGTTAGTTTGCCACTTACTGTACCAGGGTACAGACTGTTCAAGAGCACTGCTACAAGGCACGCAAAATCGCAAAGCTCATAAAACAGTATCTGACATACACTCAGAGTGTGATCTTCACTGTGCTCTCACTATTGTCTGCTCTTTTTTTAAGATTTATTTTATTTATTGCTTATGAGTGCTTTATCTGCAGAAGAGGGCACAAGATCACATTGTAGATGGTTGTGAGCCACCATGTGGTTGCTGGGAATTGAACTCAGAACCTTTGGAAGAGCAGGCAGTGCCATTAACCACTGAGCCATCTCTCCGGGCCCTATTGTCTATCCTTGATGTATCTATAAAAGGCCTAATTATGAATGTCTTACACATTCATGGAAATGTTTATATGAATGGTGGTATTTGTTTGCTACATTTGCACAGTATGCATACAATCAATGTTCAGGACTACTGTGAGGTGTGCACGCGTCAGCACATAGGAGAAATTTAGCATCCTACTTCAGAATCAGTCTAGCATCACTTCTTCTCTGTGTCTGGTACAGTTTCCTCTCATTCATAACTTTAAACTTCTCTACTAGTTTGGTGGATTGCTAAGTCTCTATAAATTAACCTTAGTTTTTTTCCTTAACCTGATACTCAAAACTCTCCCAGCCAGAACCCAGCTCCCAGCTCCAAGCCATACACGCACTTTAAGCGCTTGAAGATAGTGATACCTACTTCAAAATTAGAGCCTGCAGCAATTTTCAGGTGGCGCTATGACAAAGTACCATAGGCTGGTGAACTTAGAGGACATATGTTGTTTCCTGACAACTCTGGAAGCCGGGAGTCCAAAATCAAGGCCTCAGCAGGCGGGGTTGCTGTCTGATGGAGTCTTTGCTTTGTTTTGCCTTGTTCTCTCTGTGTCTCACATAGACCTCGCTCATGTCTGCCCATGTTTTTGTCTTCTGAGCTTGTAGGGACTTTAGTCAAGGCTGAAGAAGGGCCTTGCTGATGACTCCATTTTGTTGATCATCAATTTTAATGTTTCTTTCAAAATATGGTCACTTTAACAGGGAGCTGGAGTCAGAACTTCGGCAGACAACAGAAGAGGGGTCTCAATTCAGAGGTAACAACTTCCTGTCAAAATCAGCCAGGAGGCCTATGCGAGCCTAAGTCCAGACAAATGAACAAACCAGTACACTAGCTTAGAGGTCATCTTTTGGTGAAGATCCCAAGCCAATATCCAAACCAGCCTTCCTGTGGGACCTAAACACACTCTGCATTTGTGTGTGTGTTTGTGGGAGGGGAAGCCGCAATTAGACCAGTCCTTAGGCTCTACGTCCAAAGTGAAGGTCCTCAGTTTTCACTTGCTAGTGAAGGCATCATGGAGTCAGAGGCTGAGAGAAGCATCGGTTAAAAATGCTGGGCATGGTGGCGCATGCCTTTAATCCCAGCACTCAGGAGGCAGAGGCAGAGATGGAGTTTGAGGCCAGCCTGGTCTACAAAGCGAGTCTAGGACAGCCAAGGCTACACAGAGAAACCATGTCTCAAACACACACACACACGGAAAAAAAGAAATGGACAAAAGGAAAAACATACTACAGGTGTAGCTGGAGAGCAACCAGTGGGTTCCAGAACTCACAGCCTGGGCCTGGAGTACTTCATGTAGGAGAAGGCCCCTCAGCAGCACTGCTACTGAGAACAGAGAGGGTTCGGGGAAATGTGTGTTGGCATTTATGGTGGAAACTTGTGGACCCTTTCCAAGAGGACTTTTTCCTGGGAATACAGTGTGGTCTTAATGACGTTGGGATTCCCTACAAAGGTATGAGGGTTGCTCTGAAGCTCAAGAGATTTGGGCCGTTAGTAAACAAGAGATGGTGCTATTCTGGGGCTCCTGACAAAGTTCTGGGGGTAAGAAGAAAGAGGTGCTCAAGGCTGTATAGCTTGTCCCCTCAAAGTACATCCAACATTGCCCTAAGCTGGAGGAAATCATTCCATCAGCATCATGGATTATGTGCTACTGGAGAAATGGTCCTTATTTTTGCTGCTTTAATAAATGTTTGCTGAGTGAAGACATAGATAAGGGAAGGAGTTAGCCTTTTCTCCAAGCTAAGTGCCAGCCCTAATATGTGATTTTTACCAGGAGGAGGAGGGGGATAGGAGGAGGAAGTGTTGGGGAAGGGGAAGAGAGAGGAAGAGGAGGAGGAAGTAGTAGCTGAGAAGGAAGTGTTTGAGGAAGAGGAGAAGAAAGAAGAGGAAGGAGGGAGGAAAGGGTGGAGTGACAGGAAGGGTAAGGGTGAGGGTAAGGAAGGGTATCCTGGTCAGATAAATCTGGGAGCCCCAAGGGAAGACTCACTGTGCAGAAGATATTGAAAGTATCTGAGGTGTTTTCTAGTACAGTCAGTCTAACTTTTTAAGCTGGAGGCGTCTAAGCAAGGACGATATGCCTGTATTTGGTTGCTTGTCTCTGCTACAATACTCAGATTCTGTACAGCCCATGGTTCTGAGAGACTGAATCTAGAAACACTACACTGGACTATGAGTTAGTGCAGGCCTGATATCTCTATGGCCAAGTTGGGGCCAGCACTATTCTGCATCTCTGGCACTTAAGTTTTAGTGGCGGGCCTGCTGTGTTCCTTAGGCCCCAACTGGGACCGTGCAGTCACTCTGCTGTGTCTCTGAAGTTAAGAGTCACTTGCCCATTTTGGCAGATAACTACGATCAGCTCTTGCAAGACCACCACTAAAAACTGGCTTCTGTTCTAGGGGTATCGGGGGAGGGGGATCTCAGCCAATTCAGGGGCAAGAGTGTAGTGGAACTTCAGAAAGTTCTGGGGCAGGGACTGGAAGCAGGCAACATCTGGCCAATCCCCCAACCCTTCTCATGGTGCGGCCTCTCCCTCCTTTCCATGTTGGTGCCATGTCCATTTTCTACCTCGCACCACAAAGCAGGTCTTCAACCTGTCCTCACCATACCCACACCCACCTCCACCTCAGTATCAGAGACTCGCTTTCACCCATGGTGACCCAGGCATCTGTAGTCACGAGGCTGCATCTCAGGGGAAGGTAGCTAGAGATTGCTGATCAGGCTCCTCAGAGTCTGACATAGTCATGGTTCGGTTTGATGGTTTAGGTTTATAAATGAGGGCCATGTGTTGTAATATATAAATATGATGCCATGCAACAGATCTGGTACGAAGAGGTTTACTGCAGGAAGATAGGGGAAGTGGGGGAGGGGGATAAGAGGAAGTGCCAGAGAGATAGAGATATGACGGGGAAGGGGTGGGGGGGGAGTTAGTTGGGGGCTGGCTGCAGGTGATGATGTCAGGTTGCTAGGCAACCTAGAAGCAGACTATTGGGATGGGGGGGCGGGGCTTGTAAACTAACACCATTACTTAGAATTCTGGAACCGCCTGGAAGCTTTCCCTGAACATTTATCTTGGGCTTCACAGCAAAGCAGGGCATAGAATGCTGTATATTGTGAAGAGCTCTTCCTCTCTTATCAGCAGGTTCTCTAGAACCATCCAACTGCTATCATGCCTGGCTATAGTGCACTTATGAGCACTGTGGGTTTTGGTTTCTGTTGTCATCTTTCTTGGGTTCTCCTCTGCCATTTATCTACCTAAAGAAATAATTGTCACCTCTCAAGGCATGCTGTAAATTCTAGCCGCTCTAGGTTTCTCTGAATCTGCCTACCAGTCGACATCAATAAACCAGCTCTTCTCCCATTGAATTTTGTTGTAACCAGTTAGAAATGAATCTTTCCGAATTAATAGGCTATACGGTACAGAAAGCAGAAGACTTATTCTTTGCAGCAAATGTTGTGTTAGCAACATTGTTCATGGTTTATGTGAAGATTAGAAGAGGAGGAGGAAGAAGGGGAAAAGGAGGAAAAGAGGGAGATGGAAGAGGAGGTAGAGCGAAGAGAGAAGAGAGAAGAGGGAGAAAAGAATGAAGCCCTAATTACCTAATCCGCACAGCTTAATTTTGAGCATGTTTCTTCTTGTCTATGTTTTCAATGGGTCACGTGTGATTTTTTTTTCATATATAATTTTCTACCCCACTTGTCTTCAGCTGAGATGATACAGAAAACGAGTCTCTGTGTTATTGTTTCTTTCAAAAGCAGGGTTGTAATGGCTGTGTAACATCGCCCTGCAAAATGTACTATACTTTATTGGCTCATTTCCCAGCATATGGACATTTGCATAATCTTCCATTTTTATCTTTGCTCTTACAAATGATGATGTGTGCTGGAAAGTTTTCATTTGTCTCTCTAGAGTCCCTGCCCGCCCTGCCCTCCCTCTGGATTCCGTCAGCAGCTCCTTTGCCTCTGGATTTAGTTGGAGTCAATGACAGGAAGAAACCAGGAAAACCAGAGCTTGAGGGATGGGATTGGGTTGTTTCTTCCCAATGGGCTGGCCACATGGGGAACCAGGGGAAACTCGGGGAACCCTAAGCAAGTGGCAAGTTCTGGAAACCAATTGATCCTTACTCTTGCAGGCCTTGAGGAGTACCGGCTGGTCTCTATTGCTGATCCAAGTCTATTAGCTCTGTGTCCCCTCCCCTGACTCTAAGCTTGCTCTTGGGGAGTCAATCTTTTGCTTTATGAGATTGCTCTCAAATGACTTTGCGTAGTGTCCCTTTCCAACGGATTGTGTCCCGAGATGTGTGCCTGACCCTACTCAATTTCTCTTTGAGATTCCTCATAAATGTTAAAAACGGACCACTAACAGATAGAATCGTGCTCATGGCACTTAATTTATATGGACATAGTCCTTTGCAAAGATCAGTGATGTCAGGGTATGCTTCCTCCTAGTGGTGCTTGAGAACATTAAAATCTGTCATTTTTTGCTTAAATGGCAAAATGTTTGTTGTGCAAGCATGCAGTGCTAGAATTCCTTCCCAGAAGGAGATGCACACAGTGCCTACCTCTTTTCCTAAGGTTCCCATGACAACTTGAGGCACCATTTTGCCCAAGTTCACTCTGGAAACCAGTGAGTTAATTTGGCTTCCTTATAGAACACCAGTGAGGGGTTACCTACAGGAGTCTGGGTATGCCTCCTTCCCAACAGCATGCACCTAAACATTTACCCAGCAGACATGAGGGCTTCCCCACAACCCCGTAGATGGAGCTCCTCCTCCAACCTAGAGCTGAGATGCTCTTTTGTGCAGGGGCCATGCTAATCTCTGTATTGTTCCAATTTTAGGATATGTGCTGCCGAATTGAGCCCAGGATACTCTTTCACAAGAGGGGCACAGCTGAACTCCCCAAGATGACAGTTGCTTGCCTCATGGGACAGTCACTCCCAAGAGCACAAGAGCCTGGGCTCAGATCCACCACTCCTAGGTAAAGAGCCCCTTGCTTGCCCGGTTTTATGGCGGTGGAGAGGCAGAGAAGGGAGGACACCTGGGGGAGTGCCAGTCAGCTAGGATAGTTGATTGGTAAGATCCAGGTTCAGTGAGAAGCTGTCTTCCAATAGATTGAGGAAGACACCCCCAAACTGATCCCTGGTCTCCATATGCATGTACATACCCAGACACCTTCACGTACACAGGTCCACATAGAAACCTGGACACATATTTCACCACACACACATACATACACACAGAGTCACAAAAAACATTTTTAATATTTGAAATGCAGGCAAGCAAGAAGCACACTGTGTTTTATTTTAGTGTGTCTATCAGTGATTATTAGTAAAGTAGGAATGTTTTACATGTTCTATATTCTAGTTTCTCTTTTATGGGTGACCATGCCTAATTTTACCCTGCTTGGGACCAGAAGGGTTTTTTTTTTAATTTGTTTGGATTTTTGGAATATTCATGGATACATAAATGAGACTTCTTTGAGAGGGGACCCAAGTCCAGACATGAATCCGTTGATGTGTTTTATAGACGTTGCCTCAGGTACTTCCCTTGTTGCTGACAGAGTCTGTGGAGTGAACACTGTGAGGGAAGACAGCTGCAGTATGACTCACGGTTCAGCGGAAACGGCATGGCGGCCGAGAAGGCATGGCTGCAGGACCCGATCCTGTCTGTAGCAGTGAGCGAGACTTCCAGCTCACACCACAGATCAGAAAGCAGAGAAAGGAGACGGCTGGGAGACCCTGGCTGCTTTACTCGCTCACAACCGTTTATTTGGTCTGGGATCCTAGTCCATGGGACAGTGCCACCCATATTCAGGGACGGTCTTTGGAAATGCCTGTCCACACCCCTACACACCCCCACACAAACACACCACACCCTAACCCCATCAAGTTGATGATGGTGATCGACGATTACAAATCTACCCTTTGTCTATTTGAGATTCGAAACATTACGCTGAACCTTAATATCCCAACCCTGACCCTAAAGTTTCATGTTCGTTTCAGAATGCGAGCACTCCATCTCTGAGAGACCCCATCACCTTACCAATTGTCCTAGCTACTTCTTCATTGCGGTGATAAAATACCCTGACCGAGAGCCAGGTGTGGCACACGCCTTTAATCCCAGCAGGCAGTTGGCTGTGAGTTTGAGGCCAGCCTAGTCTACAAAAAGGGTCCAGGGTAGCCAAGGCTACACAGAGAAACCCTGTCTCGAAAAACCAAAACCAAACCAACCAATCAACCAACCAACCAACCAACCAACACCCTAACGAAAACAAAGTAAGACAAGGTCTAGTTTGGAGTACAGTTTCAGAGGATTACAAGCCATCTCATCAGGGAAGACATAGCAGGGAAGCCACAGCAGCAGGCAGAGAACGTATGGTGGCCAGAAAAGCAGGTTGGCAGGTCACAGGGCATCCATAGGAAGCAGAGCATGAACAGGAAGTAGGGTTGGACTATAAAGCCTCAAGGCCCACACCCAATGATGTACTTCTTCTGGTGACGCTCTACTTCGTAAAGGGTCTACAACCTTCCCAAAGGTGGTGCCTTAGTGTCAAAAGACATAAACCTATGGGAGAAATTTCTCATTCAGGTCAAAATACCACTCACAACAAACAATTTAGTTCATTACTTGTGAATTCAGCCATACCCAGACTTTTCAGAATGCGGTCAGAATGCAGCCGTATTCTTTGTCAGAATGCAACATGCCCTTACCCCATATAGATTCTTTTTCCTGTGATACCTTATGAGTCTGACTTTCTCTCTGCATTTCTGTCTGCAACCGGGTCTTATGAACTCCTGATAGAAGGTCTCATTAGGCTTTTCCCGCAGTCCTCCAGGGTTTCACTGGGCCACAATTTCAAATTCTTTCACATACCCCCTACAAACTAGTCCCTGGGGCTCTGAGGAAAACCAGTCAGGCAGTCAGAGCAACAACCTCACTTTTCTTTTCTTTTCTCTTTTAGATTTATTATGTATATTGTGCTCTGCCTGCATGTACACCTGCAGGCCCGAAGAAGGCATCAGATCACATTAAAGATGATTGTGAGCCACCGTGTGGTCGCTGGGAATTGAACTCAGGACCTCTGGAAGAGGAGTCAGTGCTCTAACCTCTGAGCCATCTCTCCAGCCCCAATAGCCTCACTTTTCAATACAACTTTTCCGCATTAGTTTCTTATCACTGTGACCAAATACAAATAAGATGACTTAAGGGAAGAATGGGTGATTTTTGACTCACTGGTTTTGGGGAGGACAGGAGTAGCCGGCCCATCATGGTAGGTAAGGTGTCATGGGGGGAGTGGCTCGAGGCAGTGGCAATAGGGGTATAAAGCTGCTTCCACACGTCTCCATGGACCAGGAAGCAGAAACAAAGCAGGAATCGGGGCTGGTTCATAAGCAGCAAGACACTTGAACCCCCTGAGTATCCCACTCAGTAGACCCTAATTCTAGGTCTATTTAGTAGACCCTAATTCTCAAAGGTTCCACAACCTCCCAAAACAGAGCTACCAACTGAGGAGCCATCATTCAAAGGCATGAGCCCCCGGAGGACGTTTCACATTTAAGTCACAATGCATAGCCCGAAAGTAGCCGTATACATAGTTTTTAATGCACCTTTGCAGGGACCTTTCTCATGAAGTTGGGAGTGGAATTTTCCACTGGTCCTATCAACACTCAAAAAACTTTAGATTGTGGGATATGGTCAGTTAAGATTTGGGGATATGGTCAGGGAGACCCTAAGGCAGAGCAGCAATGAACTGAGTAATTTATCTTTATTACTCATATTTAACACATAACATAAAATGTAAACGTAATAAAGAAAGATTTTGGATATTTGGGTCCAGATACCCAACTGTAATCATTTTCCAAAGATGTAGCTCATTGTAATGGGTGCCCTATTTTTTGCAAAGCACTCTGGGCCTTTTCATTTGCTGCTTGCTCAAACCTTCACATATGTTCTGATTGATAAGTATGTCTTACAACCATCGAACCGTGTCAGAATCCAATCCAGATGCCCAGGCCCATCCCAAGTCTTGATTTTTTTTTTCTCTAATGAGTTGTAAGTTGACATGATCTCATTTTGTTGATGCTTCGAAGCGTCAAGCAGAAAATGGAAAAGCTAAAATTCCACTAGATAGACAAACTGTTCTCGGATAGTCTCAATTCACTTATCATAAACATTAGGGGAGCGGAAGGTCATTGGATATTATAAACATCGCAGGAACCCTTGGGCATTGTGCTCAAGGAAAATGTTTGAGATCTGTCACTTGGAGAAAAGGAGAGTTTGGGAAAACAACCACATAAAAGTCTTTTTACAATTTCCATTTTAGACTAGAAAGAAGAATTTGGGGCCCAGAGCGTGGTCAGTGTTATGGTCTGTAAGCACGCATTCCCCTGGGAGAGGCTGTACTGCCAGACGAACCTGGCGCCTTGGTGGTTTGACACTGTTCCCCCTCCCAAATTCCTCTCTTCTAAATAGAATGTTCCTGCCTTTTCCCGACTCCTAACCTTAGCATTTTTCCATTCTTAGAGCGTCAGTGTCACTTTCCTTGTTTTATTGTTCCCTTCTTTCTCCAATTAGATGAACAGTAGCGAGCAGCACTCAGTTCTCTTGGGCTAGATCTGGAGTAGAGGAACATGGTTACTTTTACAGAAGTACCAGATGCTATTTTTTGAGCTCTGTGGCTTTGCAGAGATTTTCAGTTTTGCAAGAGGCTGTGTTTTATGTATTATAGCCTTAGATTTCAGCTTGTTGCACTGGATAGCCAAGCCCTAGGTTTTAATTTCATATTGCTTTGGCTAGTAATAATGAGTCTAGAATTGGAAACTAGATTCAGGGGAAATTCTTCTTTCCACCCCTGCAAAAAAGTTCCCCTTGTTAACTTTCAAAAAGAGCTAAAATTGAAGTTTAAAAAAAAAAAAAAGAAAGAAAAAATAAGGAATTGGGAGGAAAGGAATGACCCAATGCCCCAGTCCCACCTGATGACTGGGTGTGGTCACCCAGATGTTCACTCCTCCAGATGTGCAGGCTTTCCTAGCTCAAGGCCGACCCACCTGTGCTGTGAGACCCTGATGTATTTTTGAGGTCAAGCAGTTTGCCTTCAAGTCACACTGTAAAACCAAAAGCAATCTTTCCTCAGCAGCCGGGTCTGCAGATCATCCAGGCTTTGAGCTCCCAGAGGGAGAAGAGTCCACTTGTCCAAGGAAATGTCTGTAACACATGTTAAGTGGCCTGTGAGAGCGCCTTCTCATTTATTGGCTGAAACATGAAACGGAAAACATGTGCGGTGAGCACGGGGCCCCCACAGGCTCCGCGCTCCTTCCCAGGAAATGGAGTGATGAGAGATGAAGCAAACAATGTGAGTCCAGGCAGCTCACATGCCTGGGTGTTTCACAATGCAAAAAGCATCTGTTGGGTGGAAGTCCTGGGCAGGAGGATTGGAATTTATAGAGACAGATTGACTTCCAGTCTCTTGCCGGGATTCCATTTCTGCTGCTATGGGAGTAGGCTTTTCCATTAAGCAAGAACGAATCCATCTCCACTTGACTATGCTTATTTAGGCATTGGATACACACATACCGAATGCCAGTATCTGTGTTAGGGGCTCAGATCAAAGATGAATAAGGCAGGGACCTCATGGTCTGTAATGAGAAGTAGAAGCTAGCAACAAAAGGCCAAGCCTGGTAGAGTCCCTGACAATAGAGAAACATCCAAAAGGACATATGAAGAAACCCAGGGAGTGTGGAGGCCAGTAAGTGATGTGCTGGACATTTGCTATTTGAGACTAACAAAATTACATTTTCTTTTCCTCTTGATTGTACCACTTCACTTTTTTACTTGGGTCTTCACCTCTTTCCCAAACCGTTGTCCGTATCCCTAGCCCAGGAAAGGTCCCGGATTGATTGAAGCTCATTAAGGTGTCCCCAGTTCCACTGATCAGAGCCATTCAGGGTTCAGGGTATATAATCCAGTTCAAAGCTGTGTGACTCAGGATGGCGGCTTCCAAGGCAGAAGAAGCTCTATTGATTCGTAAAGAGAAGTTCCGAGAAAAATCAGCCCTCTTCCCAGCTGGTTGATCATTCTCCAGGAATTTTTTTTTTTTTTTTTTAAATAATAGGAGAATCTTGTGGGAGAAGATGTCACCCAAGGTTTAAAACAGACAGGAAAGGTCACTGTGGTTTTGTGCTCTGGTTCAGGCACTACAGGCATCATCTAAAAGCCATTGTACAGTTGAGAAGCTGTCCAGTTGGGTGGGCTGATAAGCCAGCCCTCTTTATTTTCTCAACTGCTATGAGTGGTCTTCTCAAATGCTTGCTTTTAAAGATAGGGAGAAGGGTTTGTGCTGCTAGCACCTCATTAATTCTCTTTTACAAACTAGAGAATTAAGATTCATAGAGGATGGACTGGTCGTGTAGTGGTAGAGCACTTGGAAAGCCCTAGATTCAATCCATGGAGCCATAAAATATAAATGCATAAGATTACACAGGTGAAACAAATTGCCCCCAAACACAAAGCATATATTGAATATCGCTAGGAGGTCAAGTTAAATGGGGGCTGAACTTTTCTCTGGATTAAATGAGGTGAAGTGCATCAGAGAGTGTAGAGAAAACATTTTGGGTGCAAGCAGAGACTAGAGCTGGGTTTAAGTGCACTGGGGATGACACCACGCTGAAAAGTTCAGCACAAATTATGTCCTCTGGGCCAAGTAAAACTTACATGTTAACCTACCCAAAGTCATTCTAAAAAAAATTGCCAAGAGATACTAGTCACTACCGTGCTCTTTTCCCCCCTATGCCCAAATTAAAATTCATGTTTTGTATCTGTTCATAGACTAACAAAGGTATTTGACCAAGAGTCCCTTAGAGGTCGGCATGACACTTGCCCCAGGAAACATACCACAAGGAAAGCAGGCAAGGTAGGCATGAGAAAAACAACTGAAAGACATGCAATACAGAATGGATCACACAGAAAAGAGAAGAATATGTGTATGTTTATGTATGTATTCATAAATATGTATATCCATGTGTAATGACAAAGGACATAGGGAGAAGGCAAACTATACACATTATTAAAATATAAATGAAGGAAGAATAAAACAAATATTTGAAGACTTTAAGTCTGAAATTTTTGAAAAATTAGATATTTATACATAGATTGATGGGAATTGTGAGATGGTAATACACACACATACACACACACACACACATACACACACACACACACACACACACACACAGAGAGAGAGAGAGAGAGAGAGAGAGAGAGAGAGAGAGAGAGAGAGAGAGACTATCTTGAAGTAGCTATCCTGATCTTTCACTATCTTTCTCATGCCCCTTCTATGATGTTGCCTGGGCTTTAACTGTAGGAGTGGTGGAAAATATTTAATATTGGTTGGTTGTAGACTGTAGGGTGATCTTTTTTTTCCTGCTTTCTTAAAATGATGTTCAGTACTTCTCAACTTTATACAATGGGCTTACATTACTTTATATTTAAAAGGTAGTAAAAATTTAAATGAAGAAATGCCACCAATGGTCTGAGAGCTAATGTAATTCTAGTGCCTATTAAATACAGAAGCTAGAAGGGTTTTCTATAATAAGTCATAAAGACATGTCAGACTCAGTGGCATTGATACCATCTCCAAAAATTAAAATTCTAAGTACTTGGTGTATTATCTCTGTCTATTCAGATTTCTTACTTTTCTCTGTCCCCTGTTCTCGTTTCTCTCTTTCTGTCTTCCTTCCTTCTCTTCTTCCTTTTCCTCCTCCTCCTCCTCTTTCTCCTCCTTGTCCTCGGGATCAAACCCAGTGTCTTACACATGCCAGGCAAGCACTCTGCTACTGACTCCCACTTCTACCCTTCACATTTCACTCCTTTGAGGCTAAGATCAAGAAAGTCTTCATGAACATGAAGCATCCGAGCCTTGGGACTTATACGGTTTTCCTGTGCCCTTCGGTATCTACTTGGGAACTTGTGTGCCACTGCACTCGGTCTTCTTTGGGGCATGCCAAGTTTGGTCCCCTGCCCAGCACCCCATGCACTGTATGATCTTAGGGGAAATTCTCTGAGATCAATTCCCTAACATCTAACTCTGTAAGGGAATCTAACACAGGGCAGGGCTGGAAGTGATAACTTCCCTGAAGAATGCTGGGAAACTCCCTGACAGCTCTGGGACATTCTGTGTGAGTAGGGGCCAAACTCCAACAAAGACCAAGTGGCCTTTTGCCCAGTGACTTAGCGTTGTCGAGGGAGGAGACGAGAGGGGTGGCCTAAACACACACTGAAGCAGCTGACTCTGGCTCCAAGAAAGCAAGGCTAGCTTAGAATTCTCACACTCTGAGGAGTTGCCAGGCTTGCTCGGCAGAGGCCCCTGGACCTTGGGTGTGATGCTAAGACCCAAGATCCTAAGTCCACTGTGCCTGCTCCAATTCTACAATAGTGGGAAGCGTTTTAGGTTTGTTGACTCCAAGACAGCTTCCACCCTAGAGGGGGAAAAACAGGCTGCACTGTCTCCAGCATCTTTCCAAATAGGTGTGGGTATGAAACATCCCATGGTGCACCATAGCCACCAGAGTGTGCTATCTTGTTGGGGTTTTGGACTCTTAAAATAAGCCCCGAGAATAACTCAATGGATGCCTGATCTGATTTCCATCTTCCTATATAAATAGGATCTTATGTTTTTAGTATCCCCCCGGGGCCCGTGAAATGCATGCCTAACCTGCTCATTACCATTTTAGCTTTCTTTCATGGCCCAAGAGCTCCGTAACAGTCATGAACAAACTTCATCTTCTCGGGCCTCTATGTTTTCTTATCTTAGAATGACTGTTATATATTACTCTCACCTAGTTTCATGGTTTAGGATAAATACACCCTGACAGTTGGAACGTTCCTAGTGAAACAAAACATAAGATTATCTCAGGATTAACTACAGTGGGTCAATTATGGTCCCTTCCTTAAAAACAAGAACAAGAACAAAAACAAAAAAACACTACTGATATCTAAGGAAACTTGAATGGCTCCCTAGATTAATTAAGGGGGTTGCTTTCTCCAGTAGCAAGGACAGTGAGGCAGAGAACTAGGGATTTGGGGAGGACTGTATATGTTGGGGAGAACCACTTGACTTCCAAGATGTAACCCTTCTGTGGGAAGTGTTGTGAAACATGAGTTATTTCAAAAGAACTGTCAGGAGCTAAGTAAATGTGACACATATACTGTGGCTTTCCTTGCTTTGCAGAAACTTTAAACATTGGGGAGTTTGTGCCAAGCAGACTAGTGTGGTGTGTGGATTCCACGCCAGAGTCTGCACTCTGCTGCTAAGCTGGTTTGTTTCATCAGAACCTTCTGGGAGGTATATAAAAAAAAAATCAGACTCCTGGAACCATCGTATTCTGGAGAGCTCTGCAAATCTTTCATATGATGAGCCAAAAATGAAAACAACGAGCAAGAGTACCAACTTTGGTGCCATTCATGCCTCCATCCCACAGTCCCATACACATTTGTTCGGCACCCATTCTATCTCAGCTATATTCTAGGCCCAGGAGAACCAGCTGCAAACACACACACACACACACACACACACACACACACACACACACACACACACACACACTCACACACACACACACCAGAAATGGCATATAAATCAACCAGATTTTTTGGTCCATGGCTGGTCTGTGTAATTTAACTTCTTGATGTCTTCATTTCTAACACTATATGAAAAAGATGGAGCAGGCCCTTGTCCCTGCCAGGTGAGACCAGGTAGGATGAGGATGGAGAGAGAAGGGAAAAGGACACACAGGAGAAAAGGGAGCACAGGGAGTGAGTCAGGGTTGTGTGGGAGGCCGAGAAGCTACTTAGTTTGTGGCAACAGCTTCTCCGAAGGGGCCAGCAGAGATTGTAATGAGAGCATCTTGGCCAAGGCCATGATTCACTGTCCAAAACTGGGCTGGGCCCTTTGTTAAAGGGGAGAAGTTCACAGTTTATTTTTTTTTAATTACTCCCAAACTTCTCTCCTCTACTTATGGATGTCACTTGGTGTTTACTACATAAAGTGTCAAAGGCCCCTGTTCATATGTCCTCTGGGGCTAGAGCATTGGGAAGAGTGTTAGTGGTGGTGATGAGAGAAGCCAGGGGCTGGGTAATGGGGCTGTTCTGGGAGGCATTTGCAAGACAGCTCCTGGGAGGGAGGTGTCTGCTCCCTCTGTTCACAGAATCTCAGTCCAGATCCCTAAAGAGAAGCAAACATTGAAATGCATTCGTGTGGGCTCCACAGCTTAGCACGGCTCTGCTCTGTCTGGGCAAGGCTTGTTGGGAGCTGCTTCTCCTTCCAACTCTGCGTCCTTCTGTTGCATCTCTGAATAGTGGACGGACTTGTTTTACAAAGGTGCCAGATACTTCTGGTCTCGCAAGTCATCCTGTCCCAGTGGCTTGACTCTGCAGTTACAACGAAGGTGTGGGACAAAATATAGGACACCACATAGCTGTGTGTGTAGCCTAGGGTGGTGCGATGGTGCATGAGTGCTGAACTCCAATAATGTTTTCTTCACAAAAGTATACAGAAGAGGCTGTGAAGATGGCTCAGCAAGTAAGATTATTTGTCATACAAGCTTAAGGCGCTAAGTTCGCATCCACAGTCCTTATATAAAAAGCAGAGCATGACTGCTCACATAGGTATAACCCCATTGGTAGGGCTTGGATAGGCATTAGCCCTGGTCCTCCAAGACACCTTGACCAATGGAATAAAATAAGGAGTGATAGACCGGGACACCTGATGTCTTTGTGCAACACTAATATAGGCCACGCATCTGCATACAGCGCACACACACACACACACACACACACACACACACACACACACACACCTGACAGTGGACTAGACAGGGTGCTGGCAATAAATAGCAGTCCCTGGAATTCTATGATGTAGCATCCTTTGCCAGCCCAGTGATGCCACCAAGGTAGCCTGGCTTTCAAGCAATGGGGGAAAAAAATAATAGCTGTGAAACCTGTCTGACCCTAATCTCCTCAAGAAAATAAATGTTTTGTGCCATGATATTAGGCTTCCAAGGCCCCACGTGACCACATGGGATGTGGTGAACTCCATCATATTCTAGTTTATTTTTTTTAAACATGTGTGACTATTAATAGAATTAACTTCTCAATCATCTAGTGAGTTTGCTGGCCTTGGGTCTATATGTGAGGGGTCATGGTAAAGAAACTGCTCACGTGACTTCTCCCTTATTAGGAGAAAGGCATTTGTTTTTTAAATAATATTTTTTTACATATACTTTTATATTATTATACATATAGAACATAAACTACATAGAGCAAGAAGAGCTATGAAGCAACCAGGAATTATATTAATGTTACATTCATCGTGTTTTGGCTCTTTGTATTTGGCAGCCTTGTAGAAAACATTTTGCTATCTTGGTGAGTCTAAAATTCTGAATGTAAAGCAACATCTATCATATGTCATCTCTATCAGCTTAAGACATCTATCTAGACCTGATAACGTCTTAGCCCCTAAAAAAAACTAAGCTTAATTGTAAAACTAAACTATTTGGCCTCCAACCCCATCAGAGACTTGAGAAGGAATAAAACTAATTATCTGAGTAAACCCCAAGTGCAGATTAGTAGCTTCCAAATTGAAAAAAAAAAAAATGACAGAGACAGTTTGCTGCCTGAGCAGTCATCCAAACTCTCTATAATGTCGGAGCATCATCTTCTGCCTTCTGGCCCAATATATATGACAGACATTTGTGAGGCAGGAACTATTGAGGACTCGCTTACCTACCCTGTCTTGGCAGAGTTTGGGCATCGACTCTACCTGCCTCCAAGCTTGCCTATTTTTAGGCAGAATTCTGTCAGTGGTCGAAATGAAGACATTTTGTCTAGTGCTGGTTCGCCAGATTTAAAGCCATCTCCATAAAGAGGTTCTTTGACGTTCATCATCTTCTTTGAGGTAGACTGGGTTTTTATTGTGAATAACACAGAGAAAAAAATATCGAGAGGGACCTGGAAGAGTCCACAGCAGAAAAAAAAAAAAAAAAAAAAAAAAAGCACTATACTAGACATGGCCAAGAAACTGGATCAGGGTTTTTTGCAAGAGTCGAGAAAGCCCAAGAGAGCATGGGGTGGACAAATCATTTGGATTATAAGGAGGAGAAGCAGCTGGGAAAGGAAAGGATCAGAAGGGGTACTATGGACTTGACATGTATACCAGATACGTGTGACTCTGAGGACCCGGGAGCCAGCACAGGCTTTGATACGCTAATGCTCTGCCATGGGTAGCCAGGTGCCTCTTGTGCCAGATGTAAGGGGGGAATGAGTCCTTTCGGCAGATGAGAACCAGACTCACAAGTTCCCGAGGCACGCTGCCTTTCATCTAAGCACCAGACATCCTCCTCTAGTCCGGCGTGGGCTCGTTTCTGCATCGATGGACTGCCTGACACCGACCTAACAGGCTCCAGGAGATCCGAGTTCAGGTCTTAGCTCTACATCTTATAGAGAATCACCTGAGTAAAGAATTTGCACAAGGTGTGGGGGCACCATTGTTTCACAGTGGCTTTGGAAAGGAAACATGAAATAGCTCCAATCTGTGATTTAGCTGTCATCGGTGGCACATGAGCGGTCTCAAGTCATACACAAGTGAACACTATACACATCACCCACTAGGAAAATATATAACATATAAAGGGTGTGTTAACAGTAATATAAAACGTCTCTTAAATAAAATGACTTGTTGCAGTGGTGTCTCCTCCCAGCCTGA